>NW_026294584.1:68010802-68184554 GCF_007827085.1 Peromyscus californicus insignis
TACCTGCCTCTGCCTCCCGAGTGCTGGGATTATAGGCGTGCGCCGCCGCCGCCGCCGCCGCCACCACCACCGCCCGGCTGAGGGGTGTCTTTTGAGATTCTGCCTCCTTGTAACCATGGTAGTGGTGAGTCCTCTAGTTACACTAAGATGTCTTATTGGTTTCATGGCTTCCAACAGTGGGTCACCAGGAGTGGTGGCCATGCCTGCAACCCCAGTACCTAGGAGGTGCAGGCAAGAGAATCAGGAGTTCACGTCTTTCAGACCAGTCTGGACTGCGTGAGACCCTGTTTGGTAAAGCCACGCCCACAAAACCAAACCAAGAAACAGACAAACGGAAAACCAATGAGTTGGTGAAAGCGTACAGACTGGGGTCAGCACAAAGCGACAGCACTACTGGAGATTTTAATTAAAACTGAGTAATATTAAAAGGCACTCTGACATATTAACTTCTTCACTCTCGTGGCACTTGGTTTTAATCATTGGGAAACTCTTACATGATTAAGTGGCTGAGCCTGGTCATTCGGCTAAGGGACTGGCAAGGTCGGAACTCAAACTCCAATCCTTATCGGTTTGGGGCCCTCCCCGATGCTCTGCCTCCCTAACTCTGCATCTGAAAACTGCCTTGGCTATATAAATTACTTTCTATTACGTTGCTACATGGCTAACTGAGCAAGGTCCTTAGGAGTCACAGAACCAAGCAAGGCTAAAGATAAATCAGTTCCCCAAAACAGACAACTGATTTTTTTTTCTCTGTTGTTGTTTTGATAAATCACAACACAAAGTCAGACATTTTCTCAAGGTCAATGATTGTTTTTTTACCAGACCCTGTCTGATGGGAAGGAAAGACACAGAGAGATTTATTGCCAGCCATCTCTTGGCCTGGGGAGACCATGCCTGGAGTCCCCCCAACCAGCAGGTGCAGTCCACGTCACTAAGTGGGTCAGCATCATGAATGGCAAAGTCACTTTGTTCCCTGACTTGATCCTGCCAAATGAAAAGCCTGGTTCAAGGGCTGCACTGGCTGACCAGATGCACCCCTCAGCTCCTCCTGCCTGGAGGCTGCAGTACCCCTGGCTGATGCTCCACCTGACTGAAGCCCACCTGGATAATCCCCACCTGGCTGACTGCCCACCTGGCCGATTGCCCCCCTGGCTAATGCCTACCATCTGGAAGCATATTCCTAATTCCAGTCCTTCCTTCCTCCCCTCAGTGCTGACATGTGAAGGGAGTCAATGTTTTCCTTGCCTGGGCACCTTCTGAAAGGAAGGAGTAACTTTCCCCCTTTCCTCTATGCTTGGCTTAACAGTTTAAGAACATGATGTGACCAAAGAGGAATGGCCCAATGTGCAGAGATGTGAAAACAGATAGAGGCAGAGGAGAGGTCCCTGGCTTTCCCCAGAGCTAGAGGAAGAACAGCCCAAGGCAGGTAGCAGGAGATGTGCCGTTAACTGCCACTTTAAAAGTCCTGTGTAATGTGGAGATTCCACCCCTGGGAATTCATCTGTATGTCCCCTGGGGTCTAACCTGAAAAGGGGCCTGCCTTCTGAGTACCCCTAACAGAGCTCAAGGGGTCTCCAGTGGAAGGAACACACAGCCCTCCTAAGAGCCCCCAGCCTGGCTCCGGGGATTTCCATGATAGGTAGTGTGATCAGTGCAGGGACAAGGTCACCTGACAGAAGCTGGAACCTTGTTAGACCCTCTGGCAGGGGTGGGACCACGGAAGAGAGACAAATGCTACACACAGATGTCCCTAAGCTTAAAACAGGGAACACTGAGGCTTGAAATGCTCAGCCTGGGGAGCCTGTATCCATCCAGTCCTTAGAAATGGAGCAAAACTGGAGGAGGGCAAGACATGTAACCCAGGGAAGGAGCCGAAGTGAAACAATGCGCATTTCAGTTAGTAAGAGCTTGCAAACCGTATCTTAAGTCCTAGATTCTTATACCTGATCATAAAGACTGAGTTTGGATTCAAGAGGTATGAAGTCATTGCAGGCCTTTCCAGAAGGCAACAAAACAGAAGGACCCTTGGGATAAAGCTGTTGCTTTTCATTGTATTAGGAGATTATCATGCACTATTTAAGCTCACCGAGAAGCTGGCTATGGAGTTGGGGTTGCCTCTTCTGACCCAACCGTATTTGTCTTCGAGTGTCCTCCAAGACCCCTTGTCCATGGATGGGCTGTCCCTACCCCCGCCCTGTGCAAAGGGGAAAGGCCTGACAGCTCAAGAGTAAACACCACGTCCTTGAGAACAGAAGGAGAGTAAATTGGGTAAAAACAGTGTCCTTGAACACAACTGGGAAGTGAATCGATGCCAGCACCATCCCAAAGCTAAAGACTAAGATTCCGTCCAACCAATGATATAAAGACACCTGTGGTGGGAAGGGCTAGTTAGAAGTCTCGCCCAGGAGCAGATGCTCTGCCTGGGACCCTCTACGTGGAGCAGAAGTTTCACCTGACTGTTTTGGTTCCTGGATTTGCCCAGTCAGCCGGACGCCGGACATGTCTGGTCTGATGCTCTGCTATCCATCTGGTGCTCACCATTTGTCCCAGTCACTGTTCTATTGCTGAGAAGAGGCACCATGACCAAGACAACTCTTATGAAAAAAGAAAAAAGCATGCAACTGGGGGCTTGCTTGCAGTTTCAGAGGTTTAATCCATTGTCATCATGACAGGGAGCATGGCAACCCACAGGAAGGTGTTGGAGCAGTAGCTGGGAACCATATCCTGATCCACAGGCAGAGAGAGAGGGAGTCTCTGGGCTTGGCATGTCTTTTGAAACCTCAAAGCACAACCCCCTGTGACACACTTCCTCCAACGAGGCCCCATCTACTAATCCTTCTAATCCTTTCAAATAGTGACATTCCCTGGTGCCTAAGCATTCAAACATATGAACCTATAGGGCTCATTCTTATTCAAACCACCACACTCTACTCCCCGGCCCTAAAGGCTTGTAGCCATATCATAATGCAAAATTACATTCAGTTCAACTTCAAAAGTCCCATAGTCTATCACAGTCTCAACGTTGTTTAAAAGTCCAAAGTTCGAAGCCTCTTCTGAGACTCATGACAATCTCTTAACTGTAACACCCTGTAAAATAAAAATAAAAAGGAAGATCTCATATTTCCATCATATAATGGCACAGAATATGTATTACCATTCTAAAAGGGAGAAAATATTAGACAAAAGCAAGACCTAAAATCATCAGTGCAAACTCCAAACTCTGCAACTCCATGTCTGATGTCAAGGTACTCTTCAGATCTCCTACTCATTTCAACTTTGATGACTGCAACACACTTCTCTCTCTTGGGCTGGTTCCATACCTAGTCTGTAGCTCTGCTTTGCAGATAACCTATGACTCTGGCATCTCCAACATCTTGGGGTCTCCAACACAATCCAGGCTTCACTTATTGGCCTCTCTAGGCCTCCATGAAGAGACACTCCTGACATATTCCTGACCTCAGTGGCTTTCCTTAGATGTGGAGGAAGATTCCATAATCCCTTTCATGTATCCTTGACTTTAAAGCCAGAACCATGTGGCCAAAGATACCAATGTCTGCTGCTTGATAGGGCTGAAACTTGGCCCCTTCCTTCAATTACATTTGCATTAGTTTCCTATTGTGATAGTTTCCCTCATTGCTTAAGATTTTCTTTCACTCTTTGTCATAAGTTAGAAGCTTGGTGGGTTGGGTCTTGCCCTGAGGTCATCACTCCTTTTATTCCATTTTACATTGGGCTTTTCTTTAAATTTTTATCTCTTTGAGCACTGGACATAGCTCTATTACACTTCTTGGTGCTCCTTTTCTCCTCAAACTGTACATTTCATATTTCCCCTTGCCCCATTTGCTCTTTTTCATTATAGATCTGCATGAGAGTGCTCATTAATAACCAGATGACACAGTCAATACTAGGCTCTCTTGAAATCTCCTCTGTCAATGCAATTAATCCAAACTCTTCAATTTAGCTTCAGGCACATTTTTTGGGCAAGGACAGAAAGCAGCCACAATCTTCTCCAAAATATCATAAGAGCAGTCTCTAGGCCACTTATTGATATTCTTCTTCTCTGAAACTCTTGATCTGGGCCCCTACAGTTCAAATCACCCTCAGCACCACTGTCTTCTATGCTTTTACAAGGATGGCCCATTAAGCCCTGCTTAAAGTGTCCAACTGCTTTTCTAGTCCAATTTTCCCAAAGTCTTCCATATTCCTCCAATAAGCAGCATGGTCATGTCTGTCACAACAATACCCCACTCCTGGTACCAACTTCTGTCTTAGTCACTGCTCTGTTGCTGTGAAGAGACACAATGACCAAGGCAACTCTTAGGAAAGAAAGCATTTAATTGGGAGTTTACTTACAGTTTCAGAGGTTTCATCCATTATCATCATGATGAGTATGTTGGCATGCAGGCAGGTGCTAGAGCAATAGCTGAGAAGTATATCCTGATTCATAGGCAGAGAGAAAGAGAGAGGGACAGACATGGGCCTGGAATGGGCTTTTGAAATTCAAATCCCTGCTCCTCCCCATGACACACTTCCTCCAACAAGGCCACCCCCTTTAACCCTTCTATTCCTTTCAAATAGCATCACTCCCTAGTGACTAAGTATTTAAATTTATAAGACTATGGGGGCCATTGGAACCAGAAGTTTCTCCAGTCCTGCTGGGCCCTGTGGTCAGTCTCAAGTAAACATGCAGAGGCTTATATTGTTTACAAACTGTATGGCCTATGGGTCAGACTTCTTGTTAGCTAGCTCTTATAACTTAACTCAACTTGTTTCTATTAATCTATGCATTGCCACGTGACTTTGTGGCATACTGGTACTTTCACATCTTGCTTCTCCTGGCAGTGGTTCACAGTGTCTGCCCCACTCTCCTTTCTCCTCCTGTCTCCAGGTGGAATGTACCACCTAAACTTATTCTGCCTCACCATTAGCCAAACAGCTTTATTTATCAGCCAATCAGAGCAGCACATATTCACAGTGTACAGAAAGACATCCCACAGCAGGCCATTCTTATTCAAACCACCATAGCATTTTATTCTTGCTTGCTGTATATTGTGTAATATAAATTCACTCCTTCAAAACTGAAACTATGGCTATGATGAAGCAGACCCCTATGGAGCAAAAGCTACATGTAGGATAAGTAAAAATTGACTGTGAATGTGTGATAAGAGAAAAAATTCATTCTAATTGAAATAGATTTTTTTTTTTTGCTCTTAAAAAAAAGCTGGGTCTCGCATACAAGAGAAGAGTGTCGAGATAATTCCATATGACGTACAATGGGAGTGGTAACCAGGAATCAAAAATTATGTCGTTTCTCAGACAAACACAGTAGGTATGTACTCATTCATAAGTGAGTGTCTGAAGCAAAGAAAAGGATAACCGGGCTGCAATCTACAACCAGAGAAGCTAGGTAAAGAGGAGGACACTAAGAGGGGCACATGAATAGTCCCAGGAAGGGGAAAGGGTTAAGATCTCCTAGGCAAACTGAGAAGGGGGAATAGAAGGGAGGGGAGGGGAGAGGAAGAGAGGTGGGAACATGGGGAAAAGATGGGGAGGGAGAGCAATAAAAGAGATATCTTGACAGAGTGTACCATTAAGGGAATGGGGAGAAATCTGCAGCTAGGGAAAGCCCCAGGAACTCACAAGATTGTCCCCAGCTAAGACTTATAACAAAGGTGGAGAGGGTTCTAGAACTATGCAAGTTCCCTTGCACTCAGATTGGTGTCTACCCTAAATGTCATCATAGAACCTATATCTAGTGACTGATGGAAGCAGATGCAGAGACAAGCACTTGGCCAAGATCCTGAAGCTCAGTTGAAGAGAGGGAGGAAGGATTATAGGAGTGGCAGAGTGGGGGGTCAGAATCATGATGGGAAAAATCACAGAAATAGGTGATACAAGCTAATGGGAGCTCATGGACTCTGGACTGACAGCTGAGGAGCCTGCATGGGACTGAACTCTGAATGGGGGTGAAAGTTGCATGGCTTGATGTGTTTGTGGGTCCCTTGGCAATGGGACCAGGACTTACCCTGGTTACACAAACTGGCTTTTTAGACCTTATTCCCTATGGTGCAATGCCTTACTCAGCCTTGATGCAGGAGGGAGGGGCTAGGTCTGGCCCCAACATGGTATAACAGCCTGTGTTGACTACCCAAGGGAGGCCTTACCCTCTGTGAGGAGGGGATGGGGGTGGGATGGGGGTATGTGGTGGGAGCGGGAGAAGAGGAGGGAGGGGGAACAGGGGTTGGTATGTAAAAGGAAAGAAAATCTTTTTTAAATAAAAAATTATATATATAACCCTCCCCCAAATTACGTCATTTCTCATCAGGTTTCTCCATGTGTCCAGTCACAAGTTCAAGTCCTGAGACCATGGAATCCCTATCTGTGGTGATATATTGTGTACCCTAATAAACTTTGGCTGAAGATCAGAGGACAGAACAAGCCACTAAATTAAACATAGAAGCCAGGCAGTGGTGGCACACACCTTTAATCCCAGCACTTGGGAGGCAGAGATCCATCTGGATCTCTGTGTGTTCAAAGCCACCCTGGACTTCATGAGATTGGCTTAGTCTAGCAGAGAAACGGAGCCAGGCAGTTGTGGCACGCAACTTTAATCCCAATACTTGGGTGTCACATGCCTTTAATCCCACCACAAGGAAAGTTGAGACAGGAAATGATATGGGTGGGCAGGGAAAGGTGTATAAGGTGTGAGGAGACAGGAACTAAAGGCTTTTCAGGCTGAGGAGTCCTAGAGGTAAGATGTGGCAGTGGCTTGTTTCTTTGTCTCTCTGATTTTTCAGCATTTACCCCAATATCTGGCTCTGGGTTTTGTTTTGTTTTTTATAAGACTGCTTTGAATTCATACAACACATATCCTCCTAGATAGTTTGAAGTAAAATATGAAATTGATGTGGTCATAGAGAAGTAATACAGAACTTCCCTACAGGGATGATCAAATAAGATTTAAAATTGGCAGGTCACTTCAAGAGAAGACCAACCAAGGACCATCTAATTTTCACTTTGCCAAGAAAAGCCTAAACATACAAAAGCTGTGAGTTACAAATACTACATATGTTAAATAGAAGACAAAGCCCTAAATGGAACATCTATATTAGCCCCTCCAAGTCTTAGGAAACATGGGGACAGTGAAGTAAGAGCGAAGAGTGGGGAGTTCTGGGAAACTCTTGTCTTCTGGACATCACATGGATTCACAGCACCTGAAAAAGATGATGTGGCCCATCAACATTCCACCCTGAATGTGGGAGGGCCTCATGAGGCCCCACCTCTCCTTGAGGAGCTGTTGGTAGTGGATGCTTGCTGGAGGAGGAGGAGGAGGAGTCGTTTTCTTTAGTGACATAGTTATTGGTGTATTGCATGTGTTCTAGTAAATAACCCCACACCCATGCTCAGAAAAGCAACCCTAATTAACGTTGGAGGGTCACAACACAACAAAACAAAACAACAACACCCTAAAAGACTTGAAAATGGGAGGAAGGGGTTCAGTGGGAGTAAAGGCAGATGAGGAGAGTAAAGTGGGTGAAAATGGCCAAAATACTTGAAATGCATGTGTAAAATTATGAAAAAAAAATAAAACAGTAGAAGTTAAAAAGAAGAAATAGAAGGCAAAGTGTTTTGAGAATAAGTCCAGATCTTTAAATTGAGTTCATTTGGATAAAATAAAATTCATTTCATGTCCTTGCTTTTCTCCTTGGACTTCATAGTGGTATTTTATGACTATTGAATTTTATGATTCCTGAATTGCTTCCCATTCCCAAGATTCTGGGATCCTGCCCTGTTCTGTGAGAGCAGTTTCCTGTCTGTCAGTCATGAACTGATGAGATGGCTGGGTTAAGAGCATACTTAACTGTAATTACTATCCAGCCAAGCAATTGAATTTCCAGCAGTCACCAGCGAACTCTATCGGTAGGAGGAAAGTCAATCTCATTTGCCAAGCAAGAGAAAGCATATTGGCTACGGCCATGGTCCCAACAGCCCCTTCCTGTGCTTCATAACCAGATGAACTTAACTCATACCGCCTGAAGCTCTTTTGGTCATTGAGACTATGACTTCTAAGCGGTGCATCACAAAGTTACTCAGAAATACATGAGCTAAACATGGCCTGACACAAGGTGCCCTGTCCAAAACGCACATCACGGCTCAGCAGACTCATTTTACTGTGGGATATCTGTGGGAGAACCAGGCTCTTCGTTAATGCTAACAGTGGTACTGACAGGATGCAGACTTCCTGGCAGCAAAGAGTAAGCAGAGGCCTGCTGAGTGGTTCCTGAAAGCTTAGTCACGAGTCTCTCTATTTCCCCTTCTCTAAATGGTTCTTCCTGCTTAGACTGGCTAGAGGATGGCCTAGTGAGCTTCCGCTGTACATTTGACACAGTGTGGAATCATCTGAGGAAGTCTCCGTGGAAGGATTGCCCAGTTCAGATTGGCCTATGGCCATGTGTCTTAGTTAGAGTTTTTTAGTGCTGTGAAGAGACATCATGACCACGGCAACTCTTAAAAAGAAAACATTTAATTAGGGTAGCTCGCTTACAGTTTCTGAGGTTCGGTCCATTATCATCATGATGGGGAGCATGGCAGTGTGCAGGCAGATTGTGTGATGAAACTGAGTGCTACATCTTAACCAGAAGGCAGCAGGAAGTTGACTGACAGTCACATTGAAGGAAGCTTGAACAAAAGACCTCAAAGCCCGCCCCCACCATGACACATTTCCTCCAACAATGCCACACCTCCTAATAGTGCCACCCCCAGACTGTCTTGACTGATGATTGATGTGGGAGGGCCGAACCCATTGTGGGCAGCCCCATCCCTAGGCACGTGTACCTGAACCATGTAAGAAAGCTAGCTGGGCACGAGCCCGTGAGCCAAAGTGTGGATCAGCAAGCAGCATTCCTATATTCTGCTTGAGTTCCTGCCCTGACTTCCCTGGATGAATGGATTCTAATCCACAAATATAAGTCAAATAAACCGTCTCCTCCCCAAAGCTGCTTTTAGTGAGGGTGTTTTATCACAGCGACAAGAGAAAACGAGAACAGAGGGACTCTGTTCCAAATTGACCCCTTGCTGATCCAAGTGTAATTCCTGTATTCAAGACACTGCAGGTTTGGGGAGAGACCACAAAACCAAACGCACATCATCCAGTCACACAGACAGGAACCTGGGTGTGTAGTAGGATTTTTATTTGGGCTGCCAGCTCACAAAAATATAACACAGAGACTTACTAATTATGAAAGCTCAGCCTATAGCTTAGGCTTGTCCCACTAGCTCTTATTAAATTAACCCATATTTTTATTAATCTAAGTCTTACCATGTGGATTGTAGCTCTCTCCCATTCTGTGTCTGACTTATTTTGCCTCTCAGGGTGTCTCTTGCATGCCTTGATTAGCTCCTCTTCCTCTCTCTGCCCAGAAGTCCCTCCTGTCTCTCCATTCAGCTCTTTATGACACCAATTACAGCAACATATCTTCACACAGTGTACAAATATTCTGCAGCATGGGTGCACAGAGGAGCTCCTAACCTGGAGGAGATGAGATGAATGGCTCTGAAACTTGAAAACCAAATGGAAGATTAGGGAAGAAACAAGGGCAAGAAATTGTCCAAAGCCTTGGAAATGGCAAAGGCAGAAAAGATCAGAGAGAGGTGAAGAGGTTGGGGGGTCAGAACTAGGAGAGAGCCGGGAATGTAGCTCAATTGGTACAATGCTTGCCTGGCATGCACAAAGCTTTGGGTTCGGATTGATCTCCAGCACTGAATAAAACACATGTAATGGCACATGCTTTTAATCCCAGCACTTGGGAGGCCAAGTTCAAGGTCATCCTTGGCTTGGCTGTATAACAAGTTTGAGACTCTTGTCTCAAAAAAAAATGGAGGAAGGGGGAAGTCAGATACAAGATCAAAGATCTATAAAGATCTATTGTAGCAGGCTTTCTAGGACAAACAGCCCCCAAATCATGACACAGAGACTTATTATTAGTTATGAATGCTCAGCCTTATCTTATGCTTGTCCCACTAGCTCTTATAACTTAATTTAACCTGTTTCTATTCTTCTACATTTTGCCTCGGGCTTTTTACCTTTCTTTCATTCTGTATGTCCCTTTTCTGCTTCTTCTGTGGCTGGCTGGCCGGCAGCTGCCTGGCCGGCCCTGGTCATCTCCCTCTCCCTCTCTCCTCTTCTCTCAAGCCAAGATTCCTCCACCTACTTATTCTCTCTGCCCACCAGCCCCACCTGTCCCTCTACTGCCTAGCTATTGGCCATTCAGCTTTTTACTAGACCAATCAGGACCCTTAGGCAGGCAAAGCAACACATCTCTACATTGTTAAACAAATGAAACATACCTCTACATAGTTGAAGTAATATTCTGCAGCATAAACAAGTGAGACACATCTTACACAGTGAAAGTAACAGTCCACAATAGTCTATAGACACTAGAGTTGCAAATAGCTCTAGGTATAATCCAGCCTTGCCCATTTGGGCTACATGTGCAGACACTGGAGCCAGAAAGATGACATAGAAAGCTTGCAACTAACAAATGGCTTCAGAGCACAAGATTCAAGTATAAAGCTTTTGATTTCCAAGTCAATATCCTTTTCAGAAATGTACATAAACATCTAAATATGTCATGTGGTGGTAAGTGTTATAGCAGAGTAGAAAAAGAGGGCCAGTGAGAAAAATGAATGAGCAGGAAGGGGGAGGGGGAGAGTAAGAGATAGGAGAGAGACAGAGAGAGGGGGTCAGATGAAGTTGTCTGGGAGAGCCTATGAGGGCCCCCTACTGAGATATGAGATAGACATACTTCTGTTATCACCATATTCTCCAAGGGCCAACTGCAGGGTGGTGCTATGGTTTGGATCAGCTTTCTGTCACTGTGACAAAGTATCTGAGATAATATTGTTTTTTTAAATCCAGAAGCGGGAGGGGGTGGGCAGATGGTACAGTAGGTAAGGTACTTGCCTTGTTTAAGGGCCTGAGTCCCTAAAACCCATGTTGAGAAAAGCCAGTGGTGGTGGCACACTTGCAATCTCAGCACGGGAGACAGAAATGGGTGGATCCTTGGGGCTCACTGGCCAGCCAGACTGGACGACTTGGTGAATGAGAGGCTAGTGAGGGACCTTGTCTTAAAAACCAAAACCAGAAACAGGACAGTGCCTGAGGGATGACAGCTGGGTTGTCCTCCACGTGTGCCATGCACACAAATGCACACAAGCACAGAGTCAGAAAGAGGCTGATGTTCCATAGTTCCCTTCAAGAGCATGTCCCCAATGGTATAAAGTTGTGGTGATATTTTATTTTGTGCTGAAATGTGGTGATATCTTATTTGTGCTTTAATAAATAAAGCTTGCCTGGAGATCAGAGGAAAAGGCCAGCCATTTTAAGTAAACAATGGTAGCACATGCCTTTAATTCTATCACTTGGCAGGCAGAGATCTGTCTGGATCTCTGTGACTTCAAGGCCACACTGGAAACAGCCAGGTGTGGTGGCACACGCGTTAAATTCCAACACTAGTTAACCATGGAGGTCTGTACAGACAGACAGGAGTGACAGAGCTGGACAGGAAGAGGAAGTGATGTAGCTGGAGAGAGAGCAAATCAGATGGCAGAACAGCCAGGCCTATAGGCGTGGGCAGACAGGAAGTAAGTCGCATTTGGAAGCTGTGGAGTTGGTGAGGCGAGGTTAGCTGCGGCTTTCCCTATTTCCCTGATCTCTCGGGTTTTCACCCCTATATCTGGCTTCATGTTTTTTTTTTATTTAAAAAGACCATCTAGAAATCATCTACATAGAAGCTTCCTACTAGACTCTACCTTCCAAAGGTCTGTAGCTCCTCCCCAAAGTGCCACCCTGGGGACCAAGTTTTTAACACATGGACCTTCGGTGGACATTCAAAATTGTAATTATAATGACCTTAAAGAGCTGGGTGCTGGAAAATTGGTTCCAAGAGGTGGTGAGAGGTGATGAGGTGCCTGGGGCTGCTGCCCTCATAATGGATTGATGCAGTTTGTACAGGACCCTTGAGCTCCCTGGAGAGTGACTGTTCTAAAGCAATGCCATTCCATGAATTTAGGACACATGTGGACTCTGCCCTTCCTGCTCTTCTGCCGTGTTAGACCTATGGGTCTCCAAGGAAACCCTCACCATAGTTTCATAAAAAAAAAAAAAATAAGGGGAACTGACCTTAGAGTTTCCTCTGTGTGTTTGTCTGTGTGTACATGCACTTGTGGAGGCCAGAGGTCAACCCTGGATGTCATTCATCTGGAGCCACCTACTTGCCATTTTGGAGATGGAGTCTTTCACTGTAGACTGGGGATTAGGCTAAACCGGTGGCCAGTGAGCCCCAGGGGTCCTGTCTCTGTCTTCTGAGCACCAGGATTATAAGGGCATGCCACTATACCTGGGGTTTCAGGTGGGGGCTGGAGATTGAACTCAGTATCTCGATTCTGTGTGGCAAGCACTTTACTGACTGAACTCTCTCCCCAGCCCCTCATCTTGGAATTCATCCTCCAAAATTGTGAGCTAAATAAGCCACTTTTCTCCGTAAGTACCTAGCCTCCAGGATTTTGCTACAACAGAGAGCAAAATCATGTGGTATGATTGTAGCATGTTCCTATCCCTTCACTTACTTCCTGTTTCCACTCATGACAGAGGTCCGGTGTAAGTCATTGTACCTTCATCCTAGGAAACCAAGAGCAGCTTTACTCTGGCCACTAGACATAAGGAAGAAGAGAGGGCATGGGCAGATTTTCTGAACCTACTTTTGGGGAGTGCCTTCGTTACTGTTCTGTTGGTGTGATGAAACACCATGGCCAAGGGAACTTTTAAAGGGAAGCATTTAATTGGAGGTTGCTTACAGTTTCAGAGGGTGAGTCAGTACCCATCATGGTGGGGAGTGTGGCGGTAGGCAGGCAGGCATGGCACTGGGACAGTAGCTGAGAACTCACATCCCGATCTGCAGACAAAAGGTAAAGAGAACCACTGGGCCTGGTGTGGGCTTTTGAATCCTCAAAGCAGACCACCAGTAACACACCTCCTCTAACAAGCTACACCTCCTAATCCTCCCTAAACAGTTCCATTTGAGCCTATGGGGGCCATTCTCATTCAAACCACCACAGGGTGAGGAGATGGGGAGGCGAGAGGCAGGGGACAACAAAAATTGCCTTCAAGAATCATGCTCCCTCCTTCATCTCCGAGATCCAATATTCACTCATTCTTTGCCATCCTTTTTTTCCCTTCCTTCTCCCATTACTCTGTTGGATTTCTCTAGATCCATTTACTACTGTATGTATCAAATATTTATCTAGTGCTTATGTGCTGAGCAAGGATATAAGTGCTTTATACACATATTACCTCTGTTGATGTGGTCCTCGGGACAGTCTAACAAACTGAGTGTTGTTTTTAATCATATTTTTCAGGTGAGAGAAAGGTTGTGTCCCTGGTCTAAGGTCACACCTTACACTCACCCTTCCCTGTCCCTGAAGACGGCTGCTTCATCCTTTGGTCACTCAATCTGTTGCTTCTGTTTCCTACACACCTCCCAGCTCTCCCCTTCACACTTCCTTTCATTCTGTTTCGTTTGCTACAGGCTCTCTCCCTGGCCACCAGCACCCCTAGTTTGGAAAGTCTTCCAGCTAGTCACTCCCATTTCGACTTCCCTTTCCTGCTCTTCCACATGTTACAGCTGTTGCCCAGGCCCAGGCAGGGTGATCTTTCTACAACGGTGTTGAGGAATGTCTAGCATGCCCGGCCTCAGGCTATGACACAGCAATAAAAGCTTCCAGCCATTGTGAGGAACAGAAATGCCTGAGATAGTTTAAATGCATTACTCCAGAAGTCTGTTGGAAACACATGAGCACATATGCTCTCTCTCTTAAACTTTCTTAAAACCCTTCGGTGAGTTGATTTGTTGTGTTATTTATTGATCCCTCCTCATGCCAGGAACTGGGTTAGGCAGCAAAGAGGTAGTAGAGTAGGTAGGTTAGCCCCTGTCCTCTGAAGTATGATATCTAGAATGGATGGGAGAAGCTGAATAGCTGCTCTCAGCCTTGTTCAAGGTTGCAAGGGGAAGTACGGACAAGACAACACACAGGCCCCTGAAGGGTCTGAGACAAGCTTCCTAATGCTGCAACCCTATGTTCCTCATGTTGTGGTGACCCCCCAACCATAAAATTACTTTTGTGGCTACTTCATAACTGTAATTTTGCGACTGTTATGAATAGTAATGTAAATATCTGTGTTTTCCAATGGTCTTAGGAGACTCCTGTGAAAGGGCCATCCACAGGTTGAGAACCAGTGGTCTAAGATTTCATGTGACCCTTGAAAGATGAGCAGCAGCCAGCCGACCAAAGTGAGCAGCAGGGAGAGGCTATAAATTCTGGTCAGAATGAACAAGTGAGCGTGGCTCTAATGAGGAAGGCATGTTAAATCCTGCAGATGCAAGAAATAGAGTGAGGCTGGGCACCGTGATGAGGATGGGACCGCCTCAGAGGAGGTAGAGGTAGCCAGAAGCCATGCAGAGTCTGTGGGCTCTGCCAACCATAGTGATTGCCACCCCACGGCAATGAGAGGGGCCTGATTAAAACATCAGAATTACCATGGAATAAAGCACTATTAAGTTACTCCCTTGTGGGAGAGCAGCCACCACCACAGTAAAGGATACAACACCCTACTGCTGCTCAAAAGTCCCCACCTGCTGCTTTGTGTCTCTGGTACCCGGCAACCGAGCTCTGCTTTCTTCATTGTTACAGTGTGGATGTGTCTGCTCTGGAGTTCTAGGGCTTTAGAGTGGAGAACGAACTGAAGGGAGCAAGGCCAGATGGGAGAGTGCCACTGGCAGGCTTTTGCAGCACCCCACGTCTGCCTTGTGATGATGGCTGCAGGGGTGAGAGAAAGGATAGATGTAACATACTGTAGAACCCAGATTCTCAGCATGGTCTCCAACGCCCTGTACCCAGAAGCGGAGCTCTCCATGTTGCTTAGGTCTATCCATACATTTCCGCTGCAGAGAACTGCTCCTATTCCCGGCTCACCAAGGTCTTCCGTGAATCCGGCTTTTTTATGTGCCGCTACTTGTAGCTGAAGTTTTCTCCAGTCTGGCCCGGCCCCATGGACCCCACAACCATGTATAAAATAATCACTCAGAAGCTCATATTAATTAAACTGCTAGGCCATTAGCTCAGGCCTACCACTGACTAGTTCTTGCTCTTAAACTTAGCCCATTTCTGTTCATCTATATGTCGCCACGTGTTCTGTGGCTTTACCTGTTACCTTTACATGCTGCTCCCTGGATGGCAGGCTGCTATCTCCTGACTCAGCCTTCCTGTTCCCAGAATTTTCTCCTCTGTTTGTCCCGCCTATACTTCCTGCCTGGCTACTGGCCAATCAGCATTTTATTTATACAGAGTGATATCCACAGCAGCTGCTATCCTTGAAAGTGTCGCTTTTCCCTACCAGGACAAAGGTAGTTCTTCATGATCCAGCGTAAAAGGCTTTTCTTTGGGGGAATGTTTCCTAACTCTGCCTGGTAGGTCATTCCTTTCTCTACCATTTTTGTATTAAGATGTGTAGTTATTTTGTATTCACTCTCCAACACAGATTGGAAATTTCTTAATGATAAGGATCACATCGCCATTGGGTTTAGATAGCCTATCTCATAATAGGTGCTCAATAAAGATCCGCTAAGAAGATCTTTACCTCTGTTTCTTTTTTCCTCCCCCTCTCCCTTTCCGCTGTCCCCCCTTCTCCCTCCCCTTCCTTCCTACAGCTGCTGTGATGTCATAGAAATAAGTGCTCGGTGGTAAACATAAGAAAGCAGGTAGATCGATGGCTTTTCCTCCGCTGGGGGCTTGTTTAGCACCTTCCAGCATTATGAACACTAGTCACTAATGGCGAAGCTTCCAGTTGAGTACCAGCTCAACTTCCCCATGTTCAATGACATAGATACGCGGTATCGTCAGCCATGAACCCCAAAGCTACAATAGCAACCTGTCTGCGAGACATACCCAGCGGTGTCATAGTGGCACAAATGTTATACAAGTAACAACCACCTTTTGATTGGATTTAAGGCCTGCTGTATGAGGTGGGACCCATACCTGACACCGTTAATGAGTCCAAGACCTGAGACAAGGTAGGTCATGGCCCTTAAGGGAAAACCTACAATTCTTCTGCTAAATCAACAGAGCAAAAAGCTCCTAACAGCATATTGCTATACCCATAAATCAGAGCATCACTGAACCCACATCAGGGAAGCGTCTTCTTGCAGTAGATGGTAATTAACAGAGACCCACACTGGACAGTGTGCAGATAGTGAGATACTTTGGAGCACTCAGCCCTAGAGGGGATGTCTGTGTCACACACCTCCTCTCAACGCTCAGGGGACTATGCAGAGGAGGACTGTAAGAGCCAGAGGTGGTGGACTGCTCCAAGGAGACAGCATCTTCCAGACACAACAGGACTGACGCACATATGAACTCACACAGACCATGACAGCACACACAGGACCTGCACAGGTTCAACCCAAACACATATGAAGACTAATGCACATATGAACTCACAGAGACTGTGACAGCACACACAGGACCTGCACAGGTTCAACCCAGACAAACACACATGAAGACTGACGCACATATGAACTCACACAGACCGTGACAGCACATACAGGACCTGCACAGGTTCAACCCAGACAAACATCCCAGCATGGAGAAGGGGAAGTGGACACAAAGTCCCACCTCCAGCCAAGAAGCTATTGCAATTGGTATCTGCTGGAAAAGGGAAAAAATCAGTTTTGTCAATGGAGTGACACTAGGGACTGTCAACCACATCCCACGGCAGGCTGAAGGCTCAGGAGTAGTTGGCCAACATAAAATGGACTCCATGCTTTTGTTGTTACTTGTTTGGGGGTAGATTTTTTTTTTGTTTTGTTTTTTGTTTGTTTGTGTTTGGTTTTGTGTTGTCCTGGATTTGGAGGTTTTGTTGTTTTGTTTTGTTTTGTTTTCCCCAGAGAAAGAAAAAATATGAAGTTAGGTGAGTAGGGAGGGGGGATCTTGGAGGAGATTGAGGAAGAGAAAGGATGCAACCAAAACATATTGTATGAAATTTTTTAGAAAATATGTTTTTTTAAAAAAGAAAGCAGGGCCTGCAGTAGTGGCATATGCCTCTAATCCCAGCACTTGGGGTGGGGGGTGGGGGGTGGGCAGTTCTCTGAGTTCGAGGCCAACCTGGTCTATAGAGTGAGTTCCAGGACAGCCAGGACTACACAGAGAAACCCTGTCTCAAAAAAAAAAAGAGAAAGAAAGAAAGAAAGAAAGAAAGAAAGAAAAGAAGGAAGAAAGAAAGAAAGGAAGGAAGGAAGGAAGGAAGGAAGGAAGGAGGAAGGAAGGAAGGAAGGAAGGAAGGAAGGAAGGAAGGAAGGAAGGAAGGAAGGAAGAAGGAAGAAGGAAGGAGACAGAGATTTATTCCCGTGAGCATGATTTAAGCGAACATGCCTAGCCTTCACCTGTGACAGGCAGGACTCTGCTGAGCAGAGCAGTTTCCTCCCTGCCGCTGCACTGGGAGCCACTTCACTGGCTGCATACAGAGAAGACCTGGAACCCAAGTCTGGGAAGACTGCCCCGTATGCTCCCAGTCAGCTGGAATCCCTCTCCGTTCGGGTTCCCCTCTCTGGTCCACCTCGTTTGGACTGCATAGAACCTCACAGCCTCTCAGGCACCTTACCCATGCGCCCAGGCTCATTTCCCTGCACTGTGTCCACCTCTTAGGCTCTCACCACAGAGAAAGACCTCCCTGCCCACCCTATGAGATAGTGGAGGACACGGCACACAGCCATGAAGATCACCCTGACTGCAGCTTCCTGACACAGCATATAACTGTGACCTGGCCCCTGGCTGGTCCTCTGGGAGCAAACAAGCCCTGGAGGAGCTCATCGGCAATCACTTTCTGGAAGTTAAAGAAGGAGGTGGCACTTCCTTTTGCTGATTTCTCTTTCCACTTTGGCCTACTCTTCCCCAGAGCCCCATTCTCCACCCTTGTTTGCTTAGAACAACCAGGGTGAGTAAGGAGCCGAGAGAGACGGGAAGTAGATGTTGCCACACGCATGTCTCAGCAAGTCCTGTTGGCAGGGATTAGTCACTTCTTTTGCTAGTCACTAGAGTGTCCTTTAAAGCACAGAAGTACACATTTACTTCTTGTGTGAGGAAATCCTCAGGTATCTTATATGTCAGATCTTTTGACCTTGGCGGGGTTCTTTGCACACACACACACACACACACACACACACACACACACACACACACACAAAACAAACAAACAAAAAACAGGTAAAACTTTAGCACTCACACCGTTTGAATCTCGTCACCACACACGTCACCATCTCGTATTTTCTGCTTGTGTCCTTTACATGAAATATCTGCTGTCCATAGTTACTATAGTTAATTGATTTTTCTTTAAGCTACTCTTCTGCTATAGCCCAGACAAGCCTTGATCTTTCGACTCTTCTTCCTCTACTTCCTGAGTGCTAGGATTACAAGCATGTGCCACCATACCCAGCTGTTTAATTGCTTTTTAAAATGGTCAGATATGCATTGCTGACACATTATTTAGCAATAAATAATAATAATAATAATAATAACAATAATAATAATAATAAAAGGTCGAAGAAGTAAAGAAACTAAACTTGCCACAGAAACTGATCCTTTCCATTTAAAAACCTTTAAAAATCTGTACCTTTTGTGTATCAGATGTTTTTCCAGCTGCTGGGAACTGATCGGACTATTAACATGCCCAAACTAAATCATGAGACAGAGTGTGTATAAGGAATTGGGTAATAATGAAGGTGGATAATGGTCTCTGGAGGAGATCTTCCAGAAGGCTTATGGTGCAGCCTGATTCCATCATCGGGAATAAATGGGCGTAGTGTTTTCCAAGGGATAAAACAGCAGCCTGCTTCACAGAGCTTAGTGTACGGAGGTCACTCAGGTTTGCTAGCCTGTGCACACCTCAGTTAGCAGCTGAACACCCACCGGAACTCAGTCTTGGCTTTCCTGCTCAAAATCCATGTAAACTTGAGCAAAATGTCTGGCTTTGTTCTTATTATCTGAAAAGGAAGGGTTGGGCATAGGTTTAGACTTCTGCAAAGGAGCTTTTGTAATATTAATGAAACAGCTCATAAAATGCCTGGCATTACATACCTCCCAATGAGGGAAACTTTCAATGGCGATTCTTAATGGACATGAGGATTTGCAGCTGGCAAGGACCAAGAAAAGCTGTGCAAGCCCACTCAGGAACCCCAGGATGTTTCAGTCCATGGGTATGAAGGCAGATCTACACCTGGACACCATGTGGGGAATAGGTGGATAGGAAGATGGGTGAGCCTGGAGGGGGGTTGGGGGGCGGTGCTTTAAATATTCCACAAAAAACAGGGAAGACCAAGACCAGGCGGTAGTGGTGGCAGAGAAGTTGGTGGAATGGACCTGACAATTAATGAAATATTAATATAGTATATAATATTAATCATATATTGAAGGGGTCAGTTTCACATGGGTTGGCGACTAACTAGATGCATGAGAGATTGGCAAGGGTCTGGGACCACACCCAGGGCCTGGCTTGGTGCAGTAGCTAGAAACCCAGATCATGTGAGAAAGGAAACCGCGGTTGGGCAGGAGCGTTTGTTTGTGAGTGTGAAGATCACCAGTGCACTCAGTGTCAGACCCAGAGGCTTGAAAGTACCGAAGACTCTGAGGAGCGAAGAATGGTGAGGGAATGGGTACAGACGGGCAGAAGTCCAAGGGGAATTCTCACCTGCTCACGTATTGACCTCACTTACTTCTTGTTTTGCAGAGGCAAATATGGTTTTTACTGTTTCTAACCATCTGCCTTTTGCTGGGGTGGGAGGCAGAGTTAGCTTCAGCTGGGTTTCAGGAATAAGGGAATGAGACTTAGAAACCCGAGCATATTGTAATCAGAAAGAAGGAGCCAGAGAGAGGAAGAGGTTAGAGTCTGAGCCACTGAGAAAACTAAAATTATGAAATTTGCAGGAAAAATGAATGAAACTGGAAAATACTGTATTAAGTGAGGTGACCAAGGCTTGTGAAAACAAATCCTGCATGTTCTTTCATATGTAGATCATTTTTTACATATGTGTAATCTTATCGTGAGTAGAGGTCAGGAAGCCAGAAAGGGACCCTGAGAGAGAAACTAAGGTCCAAGAGAGCAATGGAACAGATGTGATATGAAAATGGAAAGGGTACTGGGGCTGGGAGGGTACGAGCAGAGACAGGACAGAGAGATGAGAGGGAGCTAGTGAAGAGATCCGTCAAAACTAAGCATAAGGAAGCCCCTAACTTTGAATGCTAATTCAAATAAAGTTAGGGTCAGCAAGAGGGCTCCGCAGGAAGAGGTGATTGTGGCCAAGCCTGATGACTTGAGAGCTGGATCCACAGGACCCACATGTTAGCAGGAAAGAACTGACGTGCACAAGTCGTCATCTGACCTCCACATGCTATAGGACACATACGTGCATGCACACACATACAACAAATGCAAACAAAGTAATTTTATAAAATGTTAAAGATGCAAGAGTAAGGGCGTGGTTGGAGGTGTGGATTAGAACAGGAGTCCCCAGCTGGGTCTCTGGGAAGTCTCGGTGGAGAAATGATCCTGCCAAGCATGCCATCCCTGCAGCTAGGACAGCGGTATGGGAATCGGATTTCCTCGGTCTCATCTCAGACAGGAAGCAAGGGAGTTGAGCCATTCAGTGAAAATCTGGTTGACCTCTCCTGTCATCAAGCTGAGCTGTGGTGACCCCTCACATCTCCTCTTTTTAGGATAATTGTTTGACTTGCAATAGATGGCTCTTAATGGCAATCATATAATCTGCCAGGACAGGTGTAGAGGTGCGGAGCGGGCAAACCAAAGTCTCACACCCCCGCCCCCACCCCTTGCTCTTGCTCCAGGATCCCCAAGGACAATGTCTGGCGATGCAGACATTGCCTCAAGCATGGATAAGCCTGTCTCTTCTCTGTAGGTTACACAACAGCTCTGCAACTGTGGGGTTTATTACATGTGGAACGCTGTATTTCTTACACATGATTACGATGCCATTGATAGCCATGTGTGAGGCACCCAAATTGTTTTTAAAGAGAGAAAGTCACCTTCTTGCTATCCCACAGCCTTTTGATAATTTACCTATCGTCTTAGTTAGGGTTCCTATTGCTGTGATAAAACACAATGGATAGAAGCGACTTAAGGAGGAAAGGTTTTATTTCAGCTTACAAGTTGCGGTCTCACATCCAGGGAAGTCAGGGGAAGAATTCAAACAGAGCAGGAGCCCCGAGGCAGGAGCTGGTGCAGAGGCCGTGAAGGGATACAGCTTACTGCCTTGCTTCCCAAGTCTTGTTCAACCTACTTTCTTATAGAACCCAGAACCACCTGCCCAGGGGTTGCAGCACCCCAATGGTCTGGGCCCTCCCACATCAATCACTAATTAAGAAAATGGACCACAGATTTTCCCATAGGCCAATCACGTGGGGACATTTTCTCAGTTGAGGGTCTCTATTCCCAAATGACTCTGGCTTGTGTCAACTTGACATAAAACTAGCCAGCGCACCTATTTATACACTTACCATATTGTATTGATTTTATTGTTCATGTTAATTATCCACACAATTTAAAAAAAATTTTCAGGAGTAGAAACTCAGTACCATCCAACTTCCTATTCTCCCTGCCAGGCTATTCATTCACAGTAGGTGCAGACGTTATTTATTGTTCAATGAATGAGTGGTTTAAAGGGGAAAAGGGACACCCATTCACATAAATTCCATGTAATTGTGTACCAACAAGCATGGATTTTAGTAAAGCGTCAGAAGAGCACTTGGGAGTAATTCATTAAAAGTTCAATATGCTATTGATTTTTCCCAATAAAGTTGTGTTCATCAAGATTTTTTTTCATCTCTAGAGCAGTGTGTGTTGGTATAGGGTTATAATTCAAGCTACTGTGAGGGTTAAGGCAGGAAAATCCAAAGCCCGAGGCCTAGCTGGGTTGCAGAGCAAGTTCAAGACCTGGATAACTTAGACCCTGTCTCAAGATATAATGGACAAGGAGGGTTGGTGGCATAGTTAGTCTAGTGTCCATGGTTCAATTCCCAGCACCTCTTAAAATAAGGAGCATTTATTGGATGAGAGGTCTATGTGTGGTTCTGTCGGAGTGAAGTTCAAAAAAGACAAAGCCATCTGTGGTAGCAAAAATCAGAGCCGAGCTACCTCTGGTGGGGGTGCTGCCAACTCCATCTTGAAGCAAGTTTAGGCCTGTAAAAGAACTCTTAACCCTTCAAACCCTGTGGTGGTTTGAAAGAAAACGGCTCCCAAAGGGAGTGGCACTATTAGGAGGTGTGGCCTTGTTGGAGGAAGTGTGTCATTGTGGGGGTGGGCTTTGAGATCTCTTATTCTCAAGCTACTCCCAGTGTTGGAGACCATTTCCTGTTACCTGCAAGATGTAGGACACTCAGCTACCTCTCCAGCACCATGTCTTCCTGCATGCTTCCATGTCCCGCCATGATGATAATGGACTAAACCTCTGAACTGTAAGCCAGCCCCAATTAAATGTTTTCCTTTATAAGAGTTGGCTTGGTCATGGTGTCTCTTCACAGCAATAGAAACCCTAACTAAGACAATCCCCAAATATTAACATCTTCCAAAATTATAATTCCATGTAAAACTCAACACACTTACACAGGCTAAATGCTGTAAACTGCATTATGCATTATGCATTCCACCCGTTAATGAATGTCCTTTTTCCATCCCAGGATAAAGTCCCAGGATCTCACATTGCATCTAGATGTCATATATCTTTAATCTTTTTCAATATGTGACAGTTCCCTAATTATTTTCCTATCTTTTGTGTGTGTGTGTGTGTGCGCGAGTGTGTATGTGTGTGTGTATGTGTGTGTGCACATGTGCACAGGCATACACCATTGCACACATGTGGAAGACAACTTGTGGGAACCAGTTTGCTATACCCCGTGGGGTGGAGGGATTGTGTTGTCAGACTGGGTGGTAAGTGCCTTTACTCCCTGAGCCTTCTCACTGACCTTTTTTATGACCTTAGCTGTTTGAAAGGGTAGTGGCCAGGGGTTTTATGGGCTGTCCCTGTTTGGGTCTTGTCTGATGTTTAATGTGATTAGATTGAGGCAATACATTTGGGGGATAAACAGCATGGGAGTGTTGCTGAGCCCTTTTTTGTACCCTGTACCAGTGGTCTTTGACAGATGCTGTTAAACTTGATCCCTCAGGATGTGGCATCTGCTGGATTTCTTCATTATCAATTGAGTATCTGAAGTGCAATACTTTGATGCTATGTTTATATACTTATTATTTTCAAACTTTTACCAATTTTGGCTTTGGTTGGTATGTTCTACTTGTAACAGCTATCACTGTAGTACTTGCCTACAGTTTTTCCCTCTCTTTTTTTCTTTTTTAAAAAAATTTAATGTTTTTGGTTTTTTGAGACACATTATCAAGTAGCTCTGGCTGTCCTGGAACTCACTTTGTAGACTAGGTTAGCCTTGAACTCGGAGATCCACCTGCCTCTGCCTCCCAAGTACTGTGATTAAAGGCATACACCACCACTGCCCAGTTTCTTTTAAATTTTTAAATAATTTAATAATGCATTTTTTTTTTTTTTTTTTTTTTTTTTGGTTTTTCGAGACAGGGTTTCTCTGTGTAGCTTTGCGCCTTTCCTGGATCTCACTCTGTAGTCCAGGCTGGCCTCGAACTCACAGAGATCCGCCTGGCTCTGCCTCCCGAGTGCTGGGATTAAAGGCGTGCGCCACCACCGCCCGGCTAATAATGCATTTTTATTTAGCTGAATATCTAAGGCATTGTGATTTCGGCATGTAATCAATATAAAAGTAACTATTGAACAGATGTTTGCTGTGGGATGGTCTGTATATCAAGTGTGTTGCTGATTGGTCAATAAATAAAACACTGATTGGCCAGTGGCCAGGCAGGAAGTATAGGCAGGACAAGGAGGAGAATAAAGCTGGGAAGTGGAAGGCTGAGAGAGAGACACTGCCAGCCGCCACGATGACAAACAGCATGTGAAGATGCCAGTAAGCCATGAGCCACGTGGCAAGGTATAGATTTATAGAAATGGATTAGTTTAAGCTATAAGAACAGTTAGCAAGAAGCCTGCCATGGCCATACAGTTTGTAAGCAATATAAGTCTCTGTGTTTACTTGGTTGGGTCTGAACGGCTGTGGGATTGGTGGGTGAGAGAGATTTGTCCTGACTGTGGGCCAGGCAGGAAAACTCTAGCTACAGATGTTTTCTGTTATTTTCCTTGTAGTGACCCATTTTTAAACTGGTGGGTATTTGGATATTTACTCTTACAGCACAGCTCCATTTAGTCTGGCCACATTTCAAGCGCTCGATGACCACATGAACTCTTGGACACTGTACAGGATAGTGAAGAAGACAGAGTGAGTGCCCAGGGTCATCGCTCTTCTCACACTGTGGGCGTCTAAGTCAGCGCCTCCGAAAGAACTGATTTTGTTTCTACTTCAGTTGTTCTGTGTCACCGCGACAGAACACTCGACACAAACCATTCAAGAATGATTTGATTTGTTTGTTTGTTTTTTGAGACAGGGTGTCTCTGTGTAGCTTTGGAGCCTGTCCTGGAACTCACTCTGTAGCCCAGGCTGGCCTTGAACTCACAGAGATCTGCCTGGCTCTGCCTCATCAAGGCAGTCAGGAGAGAGAGAGAGAGAGAGAGAGAGAGAGAGAGAGAGAGAGAGAGAGAGAGAGAGGGAGGGAGGGAGGGAGGGAGGGAGGGAGGGAGGGAGGGAGGGAGGGAGGGAAAGAGAGATAAAGCCTGTGCTCTCAGGCTTTCTGCTTCCTGTTTTATTCTATCTGGGATCTCAGCCTATGAGATGGTGCTGTCTTCATTCAGGGAGGCTCTTCTCCCTTAGTTAATTCTCTCTAGAAATGGCCTCACAGATCCTATTGGCTATCTTTCTGATTGTTGTGACTAAATACCTAACAAGTATTGCTTAAGGAAGAAAGGAATGAAGGAAGGCAGAGAGGAAGGGAGGGAGGGAAAGAGGGCAAATGAACTCATCTTGAGGGTATAGTGCATCATGGCAGGGATGGCGTGGTGGGAGGAGTGGACTACAGGTGGTCACAGGTGTCTGGAACCGGGAAGCAGAGAGTGATGGCCGCCAGTGCTGTGGAACCAGGAAGCAGACAGTGGTGGCCGCCAGTGCTGTGGAACCGGGAAGCAGACAGTGGTGGCCGCCAGTGCTGTGGAACCGGGAAGCAGACAGTGATGGCCGCCAGTGCTGTGGAACCAGGAAGCAGACAGTGATGGCCACCAATGCGGTATTCACTTGCTTCTTTTCATCCAGTCTAGGACCCTGGAACAGCAGAGTGGTTCTGCTTACATCATGATGGATCTTCCTACCTCAGTTAAATGTCTTTAGAAACGGCCTCACAGACACACTGGGAGGTTTTTCTTCTAAGTGATTCCAAACTCCATCAAGTTGATCAGCATTAACTACCACAAGGCCATCATCCCTTGCCTACCTGACACCCAAACATATCACTTACGAGTTATAACATTCCCATCCTGGTCCTCATTGGCTCTTGGCCACCTCATAATGCCAAATGCATTTTGTCCATCTGTGAGAGCCTCCAGAATCTTAGCTATTTTCAAGACTTCTGAACACATCATCAGGAATAGTCACCAGAGGACCCCTTTTGGGGTACCAATTTTTCTGTGTTAGCCAGTTTTTCATTGCTGTGACAGACAACCAACCTAACATCTTAAAAGTGGGAATTATAATAATATTTGCTCATGGACTCAAAGGTTTCAGTTCCTTTGGGTGGGTAAGGAGAGTCTTTTCTTTCTGTTTTAAAATGAATGCATAAAGTCAGCATACAAAGTAACAGGTTTCATTACAGCATCTTCATACATGGTGTCATTAGACTCTTCTCATCCATCAGCAGCCTCTCGATGGGCTCTCTTCAGAGACTCTGACCCTGTCACATGTGCCAACCCTCTGCCTCTCTCCATGATTCCTTTAATACTAGGGTTTCCGTGGCAGCTGAGGCTGCACCTTCACCCATGGCTTCACCTAGCCTTTCTTCAGGCACTCCACCCTTGCCACACAGTGTCAAGCCTCAGTTGCTCTCTGTGACCTCTTGGTGCCTTCAAAAGCAGCACTACCTGGGAAACTCTTACATGCTACCAAGTTCAACTGCCAGCACAAAGTACGGCCTTAGAACCCTGCTGACCCCAAAGAAACACTACCCAGAAAATTTGCCCTCAGTGATGCTGGCTTCTTCTTAACTGCAGCTGATTCTTCAGCCCCAACTGACCAGAATCACATATTCTTCATATAAATATCAAAAAATGGCCACAGTTATGAGACCTTGGGCATTTTAGAGAAACCTTGGATAGATACCAACATGGAGTGTGAGTGTGTGTGTGTGTGTGTGTGTGTGTGTGTGTGTGTGTGTGTGTGTGATGTGAAAGAAAACCATAAAATGCACTGCCATATGCCATAACCATTTTTAAGTGTACGGTTCAGCAATGTTAAGGACATCACCATTGCTGTGAAACAGATTACAAGAGCTTTCCCCCTTTACGCCCCCTTCCTCCCTCTCCACACGACCCTCCTCCCTCCTTTCTCCTTCCTTGTGGAAAGTCAGGATTTCACTACGTAGCCCAGGGTGGCTTTGAGTTTGCAAGGATTATATTGTCTCTACTCCCCTCAAGAGCTTTTCAAAAAGGCTGGAGAGTTCAGAGGTGAAGAGTGCACACTGCCCTCACAGGGGACCTGGCTTCAATTCTCAGCACCCACGTGGTGTCTCCCAAGTGTCTGTAACTCCAGTTCCAGGGAATCCAATGCCCTCCTCTGATCTCCTTGGACACCAGGCATGTACATAGTACAGAAACATACATACAAGCAAAATGTTCGCATACATAAAATAAATAAACATTTTAAAATCATTTTTAAACTTTTCCATTTTGAAATTTTATTTTGTTTTTAATTATGTGTTTGGATGACCATATGCCTGTGGGAGTGCAGGTATTCCCAGAGGCTAGCAGAGTGTGTTGGAGCTACAGTTCTGAAACCCCCGACATGAGTTCTGGGAACCAAATTTGGATCCTTTACAAAAGTAGTATGTGCTCTGAAATGCAGAACTACTTCTCCACGGCTACACCACTCGCTTTCCTACAGCTTATTCTTTTTTATTTTTTTAATCTTTAGAAAAGGTGTGTGTGTGTGTGTGTGTGTGTGTGTGTGTGTGTGTGTGTGTGTGTGTGTGTTTGCAGGTGCCTGTGGAGACCAGAAGAGGGCATCAGGTCCTCTGAGATCTGGAATTACAGGTGGTTGTGAGCAGCCTAATATGAATGAAAGTATCTCAGGTCCTCTGCAAGAGCAGTACGTGCTCTTAACTACTGAACCATCTCTCCAGCCCCCATTGAGAGCATTTTGATCTTCAGATCTGCAATTGTCTCCACCCTGCAGTCCTAGTTACCACTGTTTTACCTTTTGTAAATCTGAGAACTTTAAATACTTTGGATAAATACAGTCATACAACTTTAGCTTTCTTTTCCTCTTCAACCATGGACTGATACAGCAATGGGGTCCCCATTAGAAGCCAGCAATGGGACCCCTATCAAACACCAGCCCTTCAGTGTGGGCTTCCCAGAATCCAAAATTGTAAGCCAACATATCTCTGTTCATCATAAAATCTTAAAAAGGGAATCACCCATGACTTATCTTTTTTGCTTCTGGCTTATTTCAATTAACAGATGCAGTGTCCTCCAAGTCCCTCAGGCTAGTGTATGCCAGAACGCCCTTCATTTTAAAGGCAAAACAGCGTTCTCGGGGCATAAACACACCCTATTTCTTTATCCATCCACTTGTCAATAGACATTTGGGTTGTTCCTCCCTCTTGCCTGCTGGGACTAGTGCTACAGGGAACGGGCCAGCTCGTGTGTTTTTAGACCCTGATTTCAACACATGCCCAGGGATAACTTTCCCAAAATTGGTGACTGCTCATTTCCCCTTATTTTCCAGAGTTTACCAGCAACCAGGCACTGGGAGCTTTGTCCCCGTCTATCTGTGCCTCTCTGGCAGGGTGACACCCTGTGTCTTTCACACACAGCTTTTGCTTTTCAAATGTCACCTGTTTGTTATGATTGTGTGCTTCATTGTGGGCTCTTCATCATTCTCTGCTCTTTCTTGCCTGGTCTCATGCATGTACAAGTCCATTGCCTGGATGCATTTTCCCCATGATAAGTTTCTTGTCATTAGCCAGACAGACCCAGCCCGGCTAGCAGGCCTCTGGGAGCCGGCTCCCACATCCCCGCTAGAATGCTGTCTCCACCCGCTTCCTCTCTGTAGACATTCCTATACTGTAGCAACAAGCACAGTCCATTCTATCACTTACTTAATGGCGTATTGAAAAAGAACAAAATGTCACTTTAGATGGGTTCCAGAAACCATTAGGGAGAGAACTGTTTTTATGTCCTCTTTTAGGAGCCTTTTTTTTCAGACTCTAAAAGTAGGGTGAGTCCACAACATCAGAGGTGTTGGGGATAGATACATTTTTTTTAACTTGCCAATGCACTGTGTGTTCCCTGACAGCAGGGACTATGGCTTTTCTCCCTTGGTAAACAGTGGGTATGCCATAGGCGTTCAGCACTATTGGGAAAGAACGTACCCTCAATGAGCTAATACAGCTCTGTTATTCTGGTCTGATAGTGATGGATGCCAGACAGAACATTATTTTGTTATTGTTACTATTATTATTATATTAATTATTATCAGATTGGGGAAAATTTCTTTATAAAAGACCTCTATGGTGGAAACTAACCCCATGTTAACTTAGTGGTAGAACCTTACTTAAGAGCGAATATATCATCCCTGCCGTAGAAACACGGGTCTGAAGCAGAGGAGGGAGAGAGCAGCCATGGTTTGTGCTTGTGTTCTCTGGGCAGGGACGGAGCTGACTGGGGCGGAAGGCTTCCAAGGCTTTGGGAAACAGCCACTGGTGGTGGTGGTGGTTTTCAGACTGGAGATCTATCACTGAGAGGAAGGAAAGGTTAGAAGTTGAGTGTTTTTTTTTCCTGAGAATGAGAGAGAGGGAGAGAGAGAGAGAGAGAGAGAGAGAGAGAGAGAGAGAGAGAGAGTTGTCAGTCACATATCTTTGGCAACATACTAAAATAAACCTTCTGGAAAGAGAACTAATGGTACTTGCTAGGAGATTATCATCTAACGATCTACCATCTATCAATTTATGTATCAGCTATCTATCATCCATTTATCAGTCTATCATCTCTCTCTCTACCATCCATTTACCAGCCTATCATCCATCTACCTAATCTATCTATTATTTATCTAAAGTTAGCCAGGTAATGCCTGGTCAGTCTAAGGAGATAGTTGGTGAATTGTATGTGTCTGGGGCACATATGGAAAGTGTCACGTAGACTATACAGTTGTGTGACTACAAAGTTGACAAGATTTCCAAGTTGCTATTTTGGCATCCCCTCACTGGAACACAGCCTAATATCACAAGAAAGGACCCGGGAAGCATCTTTGAGGGTCCATGATTCACAGAACCTTCATTGTGACCTGTAGCCTTGTAATTCCCACAAGTACTTGTCATTGAGTGGGGAGGCTGGAGCACCTCACCTCTCTCTGGGCAATGTACATTAGGCACGTGATCCCTGGTGCAATAGTGTGAGAGAGCTACTGGAAAGTGGTGAGGTTAGGTCCTGAGGGCTTGGCTTTCCTGAGTATATTAGTGTAACAGTTGCAGCAGTGACCTGGTCATCCCCAGAGTGGATTTATTATGGGAGAGAGCTTGGGGCCTCCTTTCTTTCTTGCCCCTCTTCTGCCCTGCACATCCTGCCATGGATAGCAGGGCAAGAAGGCCTTCAATAGGTGCTTGACCCTCAGACCCAGACTTCCAAGCTTCTAGAACTGTGAGACAACAAATTCCCATTCATTATATACTGCCTATCCTAGCCATTGTTTCAGAAATTGAAAATGGACTAAGACACGGTTTAGACATCCAACCCTGTGAGTCAGATCTGGTCGACAAGTCTGATTTCACTTTGGCATCAAATGCCTGGAGGAAATCTACATTTTCATTTCAGGCTTGGGAACACAGCTCTAAGAGAGTCTCCATGAGCTTCCTTCTGTGTACGTGATGCATGACAATAAAGCATGCAGTCGCTGCTAGTTAGCATGTCCCTGTCACTCCTCAGAACCCCGAACCAGCCTCTGCCACAGAATGCAAGAAAAAGGTGGTCGCCACAGGGCGGTGGCATGTAGAGCAGAATTAAGATCCATATTAACATGTTCCTTCCAGATTTATTTTTAAAAACTAAATTGGAAATGTTCCAGATGTCTGTCAGTGGGTAAATTTTATGTGTTTCATGTGATGGAATACCACTCAGCAATAAAAACAAATGAATTTTGAAAAGAGAGATGAATGGCTGAGAGAATCAAGCCACTGGGCCTTCAAGTCTAGAAAGATGGGTCAGGACACGTCTGGGCCCCAGGGGAGTGGGTGGGTACACTGTTGCTGCCCTGTGAGCCTCTCTCTGTGAGCCCACTCTGTTCAGTTGGTGTAGTTAAAGCCCTTGCACATAGCTAACGCAGTTTAGGTCCTGGCAACAGAGCTGTGGAGAAACAGCATGGTGGCCTTTGCCCTCTTCTGCAATCCGTTTTCCCAGACACTCTCTGTGGTGCCTCTCCATCTCCATCAGGCTCCTGTGATGGTTCCCAATCTAGCCTGGTACACAGAAAACGAGCAGACAGACCCCAGGAGGCAGCAGGGTTCAACACTACCTCTGTTTCCCTGACATCACCCTCCAGCTGCCTCCTGTGCTCCAGCCACCGGGGTCACATATTTTCTGCTCAGCTATTAGTCCATTCTTTTCTCCTTTGTAATCCGGTCCCCTCCCAGACACCTGCTCTTCCTCTCTCCCAAATCTTAGTAAGAACACACCACTTTAGGTTTGCACCACAGTTTATAAGTTAAAGCACCCTTTATCTATATGACCAGATCTCATTTCATCTCTAAAGAGCCCTGGAAAAGCAGACAGTGCAGAATCTGGTGTGCTGTCTCATCAAGGGAGTGGCTTGTCTGAGGTCACAGGCAGCAGTCCCCCCAGACTGTATGAACATACAAATGCCTACAATAGGAACATGAGCAGCCCACACGTGTATCACTCTGAGCTATGTTCCTAAAAACCGTCCGATGAAGAACCAAGTTTCCTATAAGAAAATGTCATCTTTGAGAATGCTGTTGCTCCCTGGGGACCAGTGTCAACTGAATTGAATTAGAATCAATGAGTGTTGGAAAAGCAACACTGTATCAACCCGAAGCTTGCAGAGTTATTTGATTTACCACTTCAGATGGTAGCTAATGGAATTTTACAGCAAGAAGGAAACTCTGAGATTGTCTAAATCAGTTCATTTGTTTTGCAGCTGAGGACCCAGGGACCCAGGGAGGTGAAGTGCATCCTGCAAGGCCACGGATATTGCTAAGTCAGGGTGGGAACTGAGAGCAGAGGGAGGCTGCTGCTTTCCTGCCTGCCTCCCACTCCATCACTCCACTCACTTTGTTGTAGCTTGAGTTTTCCTGCCTGGCCCGCAGTCAGGACAAATCTCTGACACCCGCCAGTCCCACAGCCACTCAGACCCGACCAAGTAAACACAGAGACTTATATTGGTTACAAACTGTATAGCCGTGGCAGTCTTCTTGCTAACTGTTCTTACAGCTTAAATTAATCCATTTCCATTAATCTATACCTTGCCACATGGCTCATGGCTTACCGGCATCTTTACATGCTGTTTGTCATCGTGGCGGCTGGCAGTGTCTCTCTGACTCAGCCTTCCACTTCCCAGCTCTATTCTCCTCCTTGTCCCGCCTATACTTCCTGCCTGGCCACGGGCCAATCAGTGATTTATTTATTGACCAATCAGCAACACATTTGACATACAGACCATCCCACAGCACTTTGTGAAGTCCTGATTCTCTGCACTCTGTTCAAAGAACCCCAGGGCAGTTTTTCTTCCTCTGATTTTCAACTCCTACTTCTCTTTCCAAAACTGGGGAAACAAATTACATAAAAAGATTTAAGCAAAAATATTTGATGAGCTTTTGTAAGAGTATCTACCCTATGGAATCATCACCTCTATCAAGAGACAGAGCATTTGTATGATTCTAGAAAGTTCTCTGTGACTCCATTCTAGTCACCCGACCCCTGACAGCTTCCCATCACTGAAGATCAGATCTTCCCAATGTAGTAAATCACAAAAAAGAGAACCATGCAGTATGCAGGCTGTTGAGTTTTTCTTTCATTCAACATAATGATTATGAGAATAATCCATCTTGTATCTCTCAGCCATTCATCTCTCTTTGAAATTATTTTGTTTTTATTGCTGAATGGTATTCCAATGCATGAAATGAGTTTACTCAATGGACAGACATGTGGATCAGTTTCAATTCAGTTTTTAAGACTAAAGCTGGTAGGGGACAGTCAACTGGTTCCTTCTTTTCTCTTATCGAGTTACCATGCCAAGCAGAGATGGTCAGAGGATGCGGTCAGTTATTCTTTCTAAGGCAGTTGTGGCACTTAAATGTTGGACTGTTTGAGGAAGGACGATAGTTAGAAATATTTTAAGGAAGTGGAAATGGGATGTGGGGAGAAGTACAGGCTTTGAGTCGCAGAGCTAGGTGTAAATTCCGGCTTACCAGTGACTGACAGGTGTTAGTTTCCTGTCCATAAAAATGAAGACAGCAATAACTGTACACATTCCTTGTTGGTATTCCAACAACTCATCACATATGGTGGCTTAGAATGAATAGGCATTATTTTAGAGTTCTGGAAGCCAGTGGGCTAAATTAAAGATGCTGCATTCCCTTGCATTTCCCCGTGTTCTCCAACTTGGAGAGGCTATGAGCTTTCCTTGGCTAGAGCCCTCCTTTCAAGACCTTCAGAGGCAGTCGCTTCTTTCTCCCATCATGTCTTACAGACTGCGTCTTTGCTGCATGCCCTTCTCTGACTGTGACTGCTCTGCCTCCCGCTTTCACTTCTAAGATCCTTGTGATGGCATTGGGCCTAGCCGCCAAATCCAGGAACACCTCCTATCCCAATGGTCCTTAACTTAATTGTACTTGCAAACTCCATTTTCCCATTTAAGGTAACACATGGTGGAGTCTGAGGGTTAGGGTGTAGACGCCTCTGGGGGAACATGCCTAGTGTCCTGTGAGGCACTACTGCTTCCTAAGGCTGTTGTGAGGAAAGCACAGATATGTGCTGCTTGTGGAGAATGTGCGGGCGATGCAGGTGGATGTTATCACATGAGCAGGGAGCAGCGCTTAAAGCACTCCAAACCCAGCCATCGCTGTCCCTTCCTTTCTCCCCTTGGGAGAGTCTGGGGACTGCGGCGTCTTGGATCTTATCGTTTGCTACTTTGCTGTAGTTTAATGTAGAGAACCCTGGTGATTCATGGAGCTGTGTATCAAGATCATTTGCTGTTTTTTTTTCTATGTGCGCCACTAAAGAACCCTGGCCAGAGGAAAGAGGACCAACTGGACCACTCAGAAGTGCTGTGGAAGAGATGGGGAGAAGTAGTCATGCTCTTTTCTTGGCGTCAGTAAGGGCCATTAAGTGCACTTGTGACTTAACAAGTCCAAGTCTTGGGCATACAACTGGCCACGGGGACAGCAACGGAACACATTCTTCTGGCTGAGGCTCCGCCCTGCAGAAGTACAGGACTCCTGACTCTCCTTGACCCTACAAGAGCCTTCTCATTCCAGCGGCATACAAGATGTCCTGGCTAGAGAACCCACGTTTCTAACTGCTCCCCAGAAGGGAGACCACACACACACACACACACACACACACACACACACACACACACACGCACCCCATATCCACAGTCCCTTCCTTCCTCCTTCATTACTAAGCCAGCAGCCTCAGAGAAACCTGTGACACTGGGGTAAGCCCTCCACTGTCACCTAAGAGGATGCTTAACTTTTCCAGGTCACCGTTTTTGTTACCCACCCTGGACCCCAGTGACATTTTTACTGTCACTGACCGTGTGCCAGATCTGCAAGACTGTGTGTAGTTCCCAAGTCTGTCACCAAAGGTGTGTCTCCCAGCTGTCCCTTCCTTCACCTCTTCTGACCACACTACACAGTTCTCAAGGGTACAGTCACTAGTTCCTTTAGCCTAGCACATTTATTATAATATTGCAACACAGAGCAGGCAAAACCCTGGAGGAAGGGACAGCTTTCCTAATGGACAAAAAGATACCAAACTGTCCCGCAACAGGGCCACAACACAGACCGCTGTCCCACAGCAGGGCCACAGCACAGACCGCCCCTCCATGGCTGCTCTAGATGTCATCCCAAAACAGAGAGTTCAGAGACAAGGTCCTCACAGCTGAACCCCAGTGGCCCGGGGTAAAAGAAGGAAGCCCCCTGCTGTGTTGCCAACTTCCACATCACTGTCCCTTCATTTTCATCCCTGTACCTTCCTTAGAGGGGAAGGCCTCTTCCAGGAAGCCGTGTGCACAGCTTCCAGTCACTCTCTAGGGACTGGTCCTGGAGGCACCATCACACGGATGTATCTGGACCCAAGGGGGATTTCACTTCTGAGCAGCAGCTCTCCCTCTCCTGCTCTGTGATGTGCTGCAAATAGGAGGGAGCCTGGCCAGGCCTGGGAGACTGATGCTCAAAGGTCCTCAGAGGGCCTGGAAGAAGTGCAGAGTGAAGGGAGAGGTCTGAGGAAGCGCAGGCTGCCTGCTCTTATGAATGGGACAGCAGTGACCGCAAACTATCAACTGGTACAGCTAGAGCCTTGAGGATGACGGCTTAGGTTTAACTGCCTGGGGAAGCAGGGGCTGTGCTCTACCATGTGGGAAGAAGCTGTAGACCACAAGGCCCCAGCTACAGGTGTACAGCTAGAGCATCCCCATGGACAGAACAAGCTGGCAGCCAACAATCACATCAATTAGTGGGGCAAGTGACCCCAGAGAGAGAGAAGATTGTGAAGAACCAGGTCTATGGGGAGTGAGCTGGTGAATGGTTGTCAAGGACATCAAGGACATAAACGACAAAGGTGCCAACAGGCCTGGTGTAGCAACTAGCGGTGAAATCCAGTGGTGAAATCTGCCTGATCTGTTCCCCCCTCTGTCAAGGACTGTGTTGAAGGCAGTGGGTTCACACACGGCTCACTGGAAATGAGGGCAGTGGGTGCACACACGCTCACTGGAAATGAGGGCAGTGGGTGCACACATAGCTCACTGGAAATGAGGGCAGTGGGTTCACACATGGCTCACTGGAAATGAGGGCAGTGGGTGCACACATAGCTCACTGGAAATGAGGGCAGTGGGTGCACACACGGCTCACTGGAAATGAGGGCAGTGGGTTCACACATGGCTCACTGGAAATGAGGGCAGTGGGTGCACACACAGCTCACTGGAAATGAGGGCAGTGGGTGCACACAGCTCACTGGAAATGAGAGCAGCGGGTTCACACATGGCTCACTGGAAATGAGGGCAGCGGGTGCACACAGCTCACTGGAAATGAGAGCAGTGGGTGCATACACAGAGCTCACTGGAAATGAGGGCAGTGGGTGCACACAGCTCACTGGAAATGAGAGCAGTGGGTGCATACACAGAGCTCACTGGAAATGAGGGCAGTGGGTGCACACAGCTCACTGGAAATGAGAGCAGTGGGTGCACACACAACTCACTGGGAATGAAGGCAGTGGGTGCACCCAGCTCACTGGAAATGAGGGCAGTGGGTTCACACATGGCTCACTGGAAATGAGGGCAGTGGGTGCACACACAGGGCTCACTGGAAATGAGGGCAGTGGGTGCACACACAGCTCACTGGAAATGAGGGCAGCGGGTGCACCCAGCTCACTGGAAATGAGGGCAGTGGGTGCACCCAGCTCACTGGAAATGAGGGCAGTGGGTGCACACACAGCTCACTGGAAATGAGGGCAGTGGGTGCACACACAGCTCACTGGAAATGAGGGCAGCGGGTGCACCCAGCTCACTGGGAATGAGGGCAGTGGGTGCACACATAGCTCACTGGAAATGAGGGCAGTGGGTGCACACACAGGGCTCACTGGAAATGAGGGCAGTGGGTGCACACACAGGGCTCACTGGAAATGAGGGCAGTGGGTGCACACACAGCTCACTGGAAATGAGGGCAGTGGGTGCACACACAGCTCACTGGAAATAAGGGCAGTGGGTGCACACATAGGGCTCAGTGGAAGTGTGGACTCCAGGAGTATCTTTGGTCTCCTTATACCCAAGATACTATGGTCAGAGGGTAGCTTTAGGACAATGTCTTTCTCAGCTTCTCGTCTAAAATGGAGCAAGTCTCAGTTAAGGATTATACCCTAACCATTTCTCCTGGAAGACCAGCAGCTGTAAATGTGACCTCAAAAGAAGAGGGAGATCACAATATAATGCCACAGTGTGATGTAGCATACCTAAAAGTCTTTCCCATGCATTATCCCACCTGAAGTTCTCAATCGTAGAGCACTGTGAAGAAAAGCAATTGAGTAAGTGATGGCAGAGTACTTTGTAACTAAACACCAGTGGTTTAAACTGGCAGTGTGCTAAAAGGAAATGGCTGTTGGTGGTTTTATGAGCTCGAGCTTGCACCATAAATAAGCCACCATCAAATCTGTTAACATCAGTCCCTCCAGCCTTCAAGTGTTATCTTATCTCTTGAAAATGCTCCTGCACTGAGAAAGGTGCAGTGATGACGTCACAAGTGGGCGGGACGGGCTCCTTGCAGGCTCTGATGGTAGGACAAATGGCTGCATTCACCTTCAATTGCACCAACTCCTCCACGAAGTCATCTGGGGCTTTTAAGAATGTCTCAACTTCAAAATGGAAGTCAAAAAATCTGTTGTGTTGGGGGAGAGGTCATGCCTTTGTTTCCACAAGAAACAAAACATTACAGTTCTCTTCAAAATTAATAAAGATCAGATTTGATTGGGGGAGACCTCCTGAAAATCTTGATTACAAGCACGAAAAAAAGAAACCAAGAAAGACTACAGGACAGGTGATGTATATGCTGATCCTCTGTGTGGGAATATCTCTGAGATTGAATGAAACATGATATATTTTGTTGGCTACATAGTCCTCATGGCTTACTCTACATGCCATCCTTTAATATGGATGGATTGTTTGGGAATATTTGAAGGTGTGTTAACTTGTTTATGTTGCATTTGTTTAACTCTGTGAAGCTGTGTTACAGTGTCTAAAACACCTGATGGTCTAATAAAGCGCTAAACAGCCAACAGCAAGGCAGGAGAAAGGATAGGCAGGGCAGCGGGCAGGGAGAATTAATAGAAGGAGAAATCTGGGAGAGGAGAGATCCAGGAATGAGAGAAGGAAAAGGACATCAGGGGCCAACTACCTAGCTTCACAACTAGCAACAGAGTAAGAAAGAAAGGTATATAGAAATAGAGAAAGGTAAAAGCCCAGAGACAAAAGACGGACAGGTCAACTTAAGTTAAGAAAAGCTGGCAAGAAACAAGCCAAGCTAAGACCAGGCATTCATAATTAGGAATAAGCCTCCATGTGTGATTTATTTGGGAACTGGGTGGTAGGTCCCCAAAAGAGCAAAAACAAACAGGATAGTAATAAAATACAGGTTAGTGGTCATATCTATTAATCAAACTTATGGTCATGTTAGATATGTTTTCAAGGTCATACAAAAATATATTTTAGAAAGATAGATGGTCTTCAAATACTTTAAAGACCTAATAGAGCATGGCATTTAAGATGTTTTAATAACACAAGGCTTTTCATGACAACGAGACACATCTGCTTCTGGCAGCACAAATTTACTTCAAAAAAGGATGACAGGTATCAGAAACCTCCACATGGAGTTTTCTTTCTTTGTGATAACAAGGTAACCACTGGATGAGAAACTGTCTTTGCCTCAACTACTGACAGTATGCTGTCCAAATTGGACAAGGACAGGACACAAAAGAAAGCAACTGTTGAACTTTGCCAAGACAAGATAGGACAGTCCTTCAAAATTCCTCCTTCACAGAAAGGTCTAGTCAGACATTCTAGGCCTGTAGGCCCAAGATGGATGCCCCAACATTTCAGAGGAACCTTGGGTGACTGTCCAGGCACCCAGATGTCTCTGTGATTTCTATAGCTTTGAAATGTTTACTCTGCACTTCCTGTTTATTCAGGTAATATTATAACCTTCTTGAGTCTCTGATGGAGTTGAAGATGAGATAGTTATAGTTACAGTTTTCCTTGTTACCAATTTAAAAAAAAACTCACAAAAGAGGTATAAAGTGTATAACATTAAGAGATATAAAAGCTTAAATTGTTTATCTAAGAAAATGTTTTGAGATCTAAAAAGATAATTTTAGGATAGTAGTATAAGTTATGATAGAAAATGGTGTAGGTATAAAACTTTAAACTCATCAAGATAAATAATAGAGTATTTTCTCCAAATCTGCCAAATACAAATGGACTGAACATTGTGAATGTAATTCTTTTTTTTTTTTTTTTTTTTTTTTTTTTTGGTTTTTTCGAGACAGGGTTTCTCTGTGTAGCTTTGCGCCTTTCCTGGAACTCACTTGGTAGTCCAGGCTGGCCTCGAACTCACAGAGATCCGCCTGGCTCTGCCTCCCGAGTGCTGGGATTAAAGGCGTGCGCCACCACCGCCCGGCCCTGTGAATGTAATTCTTACCTAATAATTGTCCTTATTATATATAGTTTTACTATGTTAGAGTTCAAATCTTTCCTTTTTATTTAGACAATAAGGGGGAAATGCTTGGAATATTTGTACACTGTGTGAAGATATATTGCTTTGACTGGTTTAATAAAGAGTTGCACAGACAATAGCTAGGCAGGAAGTATAGGCAGGACTTCCAGGCAGAGAATGGAAGGAGGAAGAGATAATTGAGGCATGGAGGAAACGCCAATGAGACATGAAGGGAGTTGGACGTACAGAATGAAAGCAAAGTAAAAAAGCCACATGATAAAACATAGATTAATAAAAACAGGTTAAGTTATAAGAAAGCTGATGGACACAGCTTCTAACATTTCAGTCTTCTCTTGGGCTGATACTACCACCAGCACACCGACAGCCGTGGCAGTGACCGACAGTTCAACTAAATCGATTGCACTTTAATTTTCAGTTTTTAAAAGTTACTTTCATAATTAATAAGAAGTCTCTGTGTCATTATTTGTGAGCTGGCAGCTCACATATTCATTTAACAAGTCTGATTATCAGCACACAATGTAAAAGTTTGGTGACCATCCTTGTTCCAAGTCACTCCTTTTCCAAAGGACCAAGCCGGGCTGGGTAGTTCCTTCCAGCTGCTTGTCAGCTGACTGGGAATTCACCCACTTCACAGTGTGCATTTGCAAGTTGGTGGTCAATGCTTTCTTTTTAAGGGCAGACTTGTCCATTTGTTTTCCCTTACTTGATGTGACCTGAAAACCTCATGATTACATGATTAAAGTACTTCTCTCTATCACACCTTTTTATAGAAAATGGGGTCATTCTTGAGATAGAGAAGGATGATAAGGGCCCCCCACTTTTGACTCAACAATGGGTAATCAAGAAGGAGATATGACTTCCTCAAGGTATCCTAGAACACTTCCGTTGATCCAGTTGTCTCATCCTTGAGGGGTTATCTTGGGGAAATGACTATGTTTACATGGATTTACAGTTATGTCACAGAAGGGCAGGAGCACCTATACTAGAGTAAAGGGACAGTTTCCTTTCTCAGAGTGACCAGTGATGGGCCAGGGACTGAGCTAAGTGATCTATGACCACTGAAGCCTTTTATGTGGACAAGCAGAGATCTTATTAGACTAAGGATTACCATCCACCATCATGTGACTTATTCCTCGGTCACCACAGGCCACGTGTCAAGCATACATAGAAAGTACCAGATGGCCTATAATCCAGTTGGCTGCATGATGCCCTTTGAGGGATGGTGAGAGTCTCTTGCTGGGATCAATTTGTTCCCAGAAAGCATCTTAGGAACTTGGAACTTGGAGTGATAGTTCAGGGAAATTTCCCAGTAAATTTTGAAATAGCAAGAATTCTGCTAAAAACTCCTAAGAAAGTAACTTTTAAAAACTGAAACTTAAGCCGGGCGGTGGTGGCGCACGCCTTTAATCCCAGCACTCGGGAGGCAGAGCCAGGCGGATCTCTGTGAGTTCGAGGCCAGCCTGGACTACCAAGTGAGTTCCAGGAAAGGCGCAAAGCTACACAGAGAAACCCTGTCTCGAAAAACCAAAAAAAAAAAACCTGAAACTTAAAATGCAATCGATTTAGTTGAATTGTCGGTCGCTGCCATGGCTGTCGTTTTGCTGGTGGTAGTATCAGCCCATGAGAAGACTGAAATGTTAGAAGCTGTGTCCATCAGCTTTCTGTCACTGTGACAAAATGCCCAAGAAAATGAACTAAAGAGGAAAGACTTGTTAGGGCTCATGGTCATTGGACCCTGTTACTTTGGGGCCCCATCGCAGCATAACACAACATGTGGGAATTTGGGGCAAAGCAAAGCTCTTCATCTCACTATGGTCAAGAAACAAAGAGAGAGAAAGGGGAAGGGTGCTGTGGGATTTTCTGTATTCTGTGAATGTGTTGCTCTGAGTGATTGATAAATAAAATGCTGATTGGCCAGTAGCCAGGCAGGAAATATAGTATAGGCAGGACAAGCAGAGAAGAGAATTCTGGGAAGAGGAAGGCTGAGTCAGGAGACTCCAGCCCACCATCCAGGGAGCAGCATGTAACAGGCACACAGGTAAAGCTATTGAACATGTGACAACATATAGATTAACAGAAATGGGTTGAGTTTAAGTGTAAGAGCTAGTCAGTGGTAGGCCTGAGCTAATGGTCAAGCAGTTTTAAATAATATTAGCCTGTGTGTGTTTATTTGGGTCTGAGTGGCTGCGGGCCCGGGCAGAACTGGAGAAAACTCCAGCTACAGAAGGGGGCATGGTTCCAATATTCCCTTTAAGGGCAAGCTCCCAGTGACCCACCATCCTCCCCCTAGGCCCCACCTTCTAAAGGTCCCACCACCTCCAAGTTGGGCTACAGATTGGGGACCAAGTCTTCAGCATATGGGCGACCTGGGAAACATTTAAAAGCCAAACCACAAGAGAGAATTTGTGTATTGGTGCTAAGGGATTTCACAGGAAACACATGAAAATGACCGGGTATAGAGACCCAGGAACAAGACTGATCACTACCATGTGATATGCTCTTTAACACTCTGCAACACCAACACAGGTCAAAATGTTCTGACAAAGTATTAAATTCTGTTCCAATGATCTGTCCCTGTCTTCAAGAGAGACCCTCCCACCACTTTCATTGTTTTTCAGTAAACATGCCCTGCCTGTCCATTATATCCCAGCTGTTGTTTGAGAACTAGGGGGATTGTACTCACAGAAACTCACTGCCCTAGTGGAACTTGGGTTTGTAGCAGAACAAAAGGCAAATAATAAATATGTTGATGACCTAATGTCAGGTGGTGGTGGTACAATAAAGAAAAACAAAGCAGAGTGAGACCATCTGTGTGCCAGGCTCAGAAGAGGGGAGGACTCCACAGCGGGGGAGTGGCTATCGGGAGAAGTGGAGTGGATGGGTTAGAGCGCCAAGGAGGTTAAAGTAGGAGAGGGCACAGAGAAGGAGGTTCGTAAGGCTGGGCAGGCTTCAGCCAGCCATTTGGATGGCATCGTTAGGATACAGAAGTGAAGCCAATGGAGTATTTGGAGCAGGGGACTTGATCTGACTTGCAAAAGTCCACTTTGTTTTGCATGTGAAGAACAGATTGCAAAGGGTGGTCCAGGGTGAAAGCAGTGGGCCAGCCTCAGTGCTGAAGACCTTGCTGACCTGCGCTGTGGAAGTGCGCTGTGGAAGTGCACTGCGGAAGTGCGCTGTGGTTCAGATGTGACTCGTTCCCCATGGTCCGTGCATCAGGACTCGGTCCTGAGATGGAGGCTTTGGGAGGTAGGGTCTAACGGGAGGCCCTTAGGTCAGCAGGGGCCAGGGACTTAGAAGGGATTGGATATTCCTCCTGAGATCCTGAGTAGTTCTTTAAAGAGGGCCGTTACAATAGCCTGCTGAACCCTCCCAGTCTCTCTGGCTTCTTGTTCCAAAGGATGAGTTCTTCTTCCCTCATACATTCCCACAGACTATGGCATTATGCTGCCGAGGGGACCCAGTCCAGAAAGTGCACCACCATGCTGTGCCATTTGGATTTGGGCTAAATAAATCCTTTTTTCTTCATCACTAGCCTACTTCTGATGTTTCATTATAGCCATGAAAACTGTATTAATACAAGGTGCAATCGTGGAGATGGAGAAACGTTCTGCTAATGACACATTTGGATGTGGTCCCAGCACTCAGGAGGCTGAGCTGGAGCCAGCAGACTGGATTCGTGGGTGGATTCCAAAAGAAATGAATCTATGATGGTTCCTCGGGGTCTGACCTCAGCAACTAGGTGAATGAAAATACCAGACTGAAATGGGTCAGAGTTGAATAGGGTGTGAAGGGAAAACTAAGATTCAGGGTGCTGATGTGTGAAGGTTGAGACACCTCTTTGATGAGCAAGTGGGGATGTCAAAGGATGTTGGATGTGGAGGCTGGACTGGAGGGAAGAGTTCAGAAGGGAAAAATCTGAATTTGGGAGTCAGTGTATGTAGGTCGTAGGGCCACGTGCAAACTGTTCTAGTGGCTATGATAAAATACCCTGACGAAAAGTGACTTAGGGGACAAGGGGGTTGCTTTAGCTCACAGTTCCAGGTCACAGTGCATCACTGCAGTGAAGCCATAGTGGCAGGAACTTGAGACAGTGGCCGCACCACACCCACATCAAGAGCAGAGCGATGAATGCATACATGCTGATCTGCTTGCTTCCCTAGGGAATGCTGCCACCCACATGGGCTGTGTCTTCAATTAAGAAACACCCTCCCACCTCCTCATCCCCCCACCCCCACCCCACCCCCCACTCCACCTCCACCCCCGCCGCCGCCCACAGACGTGCCCACAGGCCAATGTAGACAGTGGCTCATTGAGACTCTCTCTTCCCAGGTGACCCTAGGTTGTATCGATTTGACAATTAAAGCCAACCACAACCGGAGTGGACATGCCTAGAGAGGATGCTGAAGTGTCAGCCACAAATGGGAGGGGACCCACCCAAAACTCAAAGGCCAGAGGTAACATCAGAAGAGTGCGCCTGAAGTTGAGTGTGTTTCACCTGTGAGAAGGTGTTCGTTACACACCGGGTGGATACGGGGGGCAGTGATCAGCGGAGCCCAGGGTCTGGCGATCAGTGTTTGCAGGGACTGTGTGGACGAAAAGACTGATTGGGAAGAAAATGGAGGCAAGGAAGTGGAGATGTAGTCAACTCGGTGTTTGTGGTAAGTAAGGTAGAGAAATCAGACGGATCTAGAAGTGGGTGACGGGGGCTGGAAGGCGGCATGGCTGGGGCTAAGAATGATTCTCTAAAACAGAAAGAAGCGATGGTGCAAGAGGATACACATCCCCAAACAAACGTCCCAGTGTGTCAACGTTCTTGGGATTTAGGACACGTGCTGGTGCCCGTGTGCTCCAGAGCACCTGGAGCGTGAACCCTGTCGGCACAGACCAGAATGAGGACAGCCGGGTGACAAAAATTCGAAGCTTCAGCTTCTCCTGTGAACTATGACCTATTATATCATGACATTTGGCGACAGAATTTTGAATTTAATTTTTATTCTTCAATCCATCCCTTAAAAAACAAAAATAAAAAGTCTACAACAGGCAAAGGATGGAAAGGTACTAGGCAGAAGGGATTACTAGAATTCAACAGCGACACCTAGTGGTGGTGGTGTGAATGACACCAGCTGATAAATTTCTTCTGACAGCACATTTCCCCAATGCCTCTAACCCATAGAGCCCAGGGCAGACTCCCTTCGAAAAAATACACATCCTTAAAGGTTCCCGGAGACATTGGGTGGGGGTGGGGAGTCTCCACATACAGGCAAGAGTAACATTTTTCAATGGGGAGAGTGAGTGGGCCCTCAGAGTCACAATTTAATTTGAATATAAACAAAAACTGCTTATTCACCTGCAGAGTTTAATTGCTCTTCTGGCAATTTGAAAGGTAATTTAAATTCTCCCTTGAATTTCTGAACTCAGGCTGTCACAATTATTTTGCTATGTAAAGTCAGACAAGGTTCTGAATGGGAGTGGTCCAAGTGGTCACTTGGATTCAAACAATAGGAAAAAACACTTGGTCCCAGAAATTTGGGTTGTCTTTTAATTTACAACCTCTCTTGAGAATCATAAAGAGAGCCATGGTCCATTTTAAAGGCACCTTTAAATTTCATTTTTTTTCTTTCAATAGTTTGATGCTACAGAAGGTTTTGAGGTCCCTAGGGATCCCCAGATGCAGTAACTCATACAGTTTCATTGGGTGTCAAGGATGCATTGTGTTCTCAATCTTTTTTTTAAAAAAATACTGAAAAGAATTAATTGTGTAAATAGATGAAAATATTCAAAATAACAAAAAGGGAAATTTGAGTAGCTGAAAAAATGTTTCTGCACCGAAGTAATAACCAAAATATCAGAAAAGGTCATGGTACATATGGGACTATTAAGGGATTAGGAGATAAATAAAATTCATGGGTTGGACTTGCAAATCAGCCTCCCAGTTGGATTCTGAGACAAATAAAACATGAGTCAGAGTGTCAGGATTCGGACCTTCAAGATCTTTGTGAAAGAATGTTTGTCATCCTATCCCAGGCTGGTATCGATTTTTATATTAGCTTCATCTCAGCCAGCTTCAGATATAGAGACAAATTTGTGTTTTGTTGGAAACCGTATTGTCTAGACCCCCCAGACAGCCCCTCTAGGGGCATCCCATTCAAGTGCCAGGAAAGCCATTTCATAACGGAAAGAACCTAGTCACTGAGAGAAAACAGCTTTTTGCCCATGGCGGTAAGGATCTGTGCTGCCTTCAGGGTTCCCGACTTCCTTTCTTCACAGAGGCCAGCTTTGCTTCTACCCAAGCGTTCACTTCAATATTCCTCAGCTATAAATACCCTCAGCCTCTCCACTACGCTGATTGTAGGACCCTTACTGGTTTCCTTATTAATAACACCCTGAATACATTTTCATTTTTACATCTGTATTTAGACATAGCTGATTACACTGTATTTTGAAAATTATCTTTAAAAAATAATTTTAATAATTACTTTGAAAATTATCATTGCTTTGGGTTTTAAAAAAAGGGTCTGAGCGAGAAAAAGAGCATCGGGGGAGGAAGAAAGAGGAGGAGCAGGTGGGCACGCCCCCGTCAGAGGGCAACCCTTAGGAGCGGGTCCTTTTCTCCCATCCCATTTTGAGGTGAGGTGTTTCTTCCTGTTTCTGCCTGTTCACCCTGCTTCAGATGAGCTGGCCCACACATTCCTGAGCCAGTCCCCTGTCTCCACCTCCTAACCCAGGTGGAAGCGCTGGGAATCCACAAGCTCCTTATGGCCTCTGGCTTTTTCTTGGGTTCTGGGGAATCCTAACTCGGGTCACTGGGCTTGGAAGGCAAGTCATTTCCCCAGGCCTGCGTCCATCTCTGAAAAGCTCTCACAAACTACTCTATTTTATATTGTCTTTGCTTTTATATGGCTTTTAAGTGGTCTTAAATCTTCTGAATATGATGAAGGGATGGGAAGTGGTGTATGATAACACAAGTGTCTGGGGGACCTCAGGTTCTTTGTTATGCTGATATTCTAGAATATTCTATGCACCTGTGAATGGGAAATCCAGAAGTAAAACTTCTGGTCTGATGTGACTGTTCTAAAAATTATGATAAAATATGGAACTTACCATCTTAACCCTTGAAAAAGACATGAAGGAAAACAGTTATAAAGTCAGAGCTCCATGAGAGAGTCTGATTGGCCCAGGAGAGGGCAGTGCTGTGGCCACATCCCAGTCAGAATTGACCTACCTGAGTTTGCCATTGGGGTTCTCATCAGTTTGTTCACAATTTAGAGCAAGGCGGATTTGGAAACCGCTCCAATTGGTTACAGAGCATGGGCTGACCTGCTGCCTACTGCCAAGGTTGAAAACTACAAATCCTTCTTCTGAATACATTTTTAAAAAGAAAGGCAGTAATGCGATTTCTTGTAATTCTCATGCTGCCTGTTACTAAAAATAAACAAGGAGAAAAGCAAAGTGACTGTGACATTTGATTTCCATTGTTGGCCTGACTGGGTTTAGAGTCCATCAGGAGAATGAGGCACACCCCCTGTTGTTATGGGAGTATTCTGGAGTGGATGAACTGAGGGAAAGACTGACCTGGAGGTGAGTGGACCATGCCATGTCTGCATCCCATCCCTGAAATGGCTAGAAGGAGGAAGAGAAGCCTGTCCACCTCCCTGCTGAGTGCTTAGCACCCATGGCTGGCCTTCCTGCCTTGCTCTTCTCCCAACACTTTTCTCCTCTGCAGCGTGGAAGTGAAAATCTGGCCCCGATGTTTTCTACCAAGAAGAGAATCCTTGTGTAGAACTGAGGTGGGCAGTAACTTTTATTTCTGCTCGACTGTGAACTCCAGGCAAGGAAAGAGGCCCTGGGGGACAAGTGGCGAGGAAACACACTGTAATGTGGAGTTGAATGCCTATGAAGCAGATCCTGGGTGCTTCTGAGTGCCCTGGCTCTTACACTGGGAATGGGTGATGAGCTGTGTAAGCCTGCCTCTTCATTTTCTTTTTTTTTTTAAATATAATATTCTTATGGATTATTTGGAAATTTCACATAATGCACCCCATCACCTTCATTTCCCAGTCCTCCCTGGTCCATCCCCCACCTTTGTGAGCTCCCCCAAAACAAAAGAAGAACAAAATTTAAAAAAAATACCAAGCCCAATTTGTGTTGCCCATATACCCACTGGAGCATGGTCAAACTCCCTTCAAGACAGCCCCTTCAAGACAACTGAGTCCTTCCCCAGCCCACCCCCACCAGAAGTCATCAGCTGTGAAGAGCTACACTTCAGCATCTTTAGCACAAGATTTAAGAGTTCTCTTCAATGGCTTCCTGTCTAGACTGGTTTCTTCTTGGGGGTAGGGAGTGTGGGAGAGAGGTTGTCACAGAAGCCTTCTGTGTCTCTCATTCTTAATTGTGAGTCTGTAGTCGTCAATACCACTGCAGAAGAAGCTTTATAGTCAGCAGCAGCACAGATCATGAACTTCCACATGGTTTCTGGCTATAGCACACCCACAGACATCAGCATGGCCTCAGGCAGCAGCCCAGGCCACACACATGAACACGGCCCCTGGTAGCAGCACAACCCATGGACATCATCAACACAACTTCAGGTGTCAGCTCAGACCATGGGCATCCACTTGGCCTTCAGTGGTAATACCAGCCACAGACATCCTCATGGCCCCCAGCCAAAGCCGGACCGTAGAGACCAACATGGCATTCAGCGGCAGCACAGATCACAGACATCATCATGGCTTCAAGTGGCAGCATGGACCACGGACATCCCTGTGGCCTTTGGTAGTATCATGGGCCACAGACATCAACATGGCCCCCAGCTACAGCAGGGTCGGGGACATCAACATGGCTTCTGGCAGCAACACGGACCACATACTCTAACATGGCCCATGGCAGGAGCATGGACTATACACATGAACATGGCCTCAGGTGGTAACATGACCATGGACGTCAACTTGACCTCTAGCGGGAGCACCAACTACGGACATCCACATAGCCTCCAGCTGCAGCACAGACCATGGATACCATCATGGCCTTTGGCAGCAACACAGAGCATAGACATACCCATGGCCTTTGTGACAACATTGGCCATGAACATCAACATGGCCCCCAGCTACAGCAGGACCATAGACGCCAACTTGACCTCTAGCTGCATCATGAGCCATGGACATTGACATGGCCTCTGATGTACAGATCGTGACCATTCACCATGGATCTCAGGCATCATCATGGCTTGGGGTGACAGCAGGAGCCAAGGGCTGTGATGTAGATCATGGATACCAACATGGCCTCCATGGGTATCACAGACTGTGGAGAGATTTCAAAGAGGCTCAATCCAGAAAACCATTCTCTGTCTCGGACATCTTCCTGCCACTGTTCTGAGCCAGGGCAGTTGAGTGGCTGGGCAGCATGTTTTGGGGCAGAGCCTGTGCTAGCTCCAGGCTGCTGGACATCACCCTGTGGGTCCTGCTCATCAAAGAAATGCTCCCCTGTTCATCTTATCCGCCTTTCACACCGGTCACTGCCATGTATCCCTAGTTCTGCCTTTCTCCACCATGTGTGCACCGCTCTATTCCACCATATCTCCCCCCTTGCCTATGGATGGTTGTTCATTGAAGTGGCATTGCAATGCCCAGATGTTGGGGAGGACCACCAGGAAGTGCTGAATCTGGGCCAGGGTGGCAGCCAAGCTGATTATCCCAGATCTGATCATCATCTGTCCATGAGGGCCTTCAGGGCCCAGAACCTTCATTTTCCTAATTTCTGGGTTCCTAAAACACCACTTGCTAAAGAAGGAGGAATGGTTAAGGAAGGGTAGCAGCGTGTGTGGTGGTTAAATGTCTGTAGTCAAGAATTAAGGGCAAGGGAGAAGGGAGACACAGGAAACCAGGCTCCAGGGCATGGGTTGAAGGCCTGGATTGGGTGGCAGGCAAGGAAATAGAGAAGAAAGAAAGGATGCGTGGGCATTGAGAGAATGAAATCAACATGAATGGAGATGTGCCGAGAGTGCTTTTGACGTTCTGAGTTAGGATGATCATTCTATGAATGAAATCAACATGAATGGAGATGTGCCGAGAGTGCTTTTGACGTTCTGAGTTAGGATGACCATTCAATGGAATGCCTATTGGGTGTGTAGTAGCACAGGGTGGAGCGCATGGGATGGGGCAAGAGAAAGTCATCAGTTAATAGAGTTAGATGCTATTCATTGCCCGAGCCAGTTTTCTATTGCTGAAGACATAATGTCACAGACTGGGTATGTTACAAAGGAAAGAGGGTTATCTGGGCCAAAGTCAGGAAACTGTATCTGGTAACGGTCTCCTTGCTGGCAGAGTTCCAAACCAGGACAGGCCGTCTCTTGGTGAGAGATGGGGGTCCATGTCAGCGACCAGGCCTCTTCTACTTTGATGAGGTCATCCATACTTAATCATGGATGCTCTGCCCTGAAGATTTCAATCCCATTCACCTCGTAAATACGTCAAATTAAGGTTCTACCTGCTTAATGCCTCACAGTGCAGATGACATTTCTACGTGAGTTTCAGCCCGTATTTAAATCACATCATTCACCAATTTCATTCAAATTCGTTCACGTGAACCATCAGCCAGACCGGAGAGGTAAACTGGCAGATGGGGAGGGTTTAGGACAATGGAGAGAGGGAATCTTAAGGACTGGGATAAGAAACAGGGGTCAGTTGGCAGGCGGTGGTGGCGCCCGCCTTTAATCCCAGCACTCGGGAGGCAGAGGCAGGCAGATGTCTGAGTTCGAGGCAGCCTGGGCTACAGAGCGAGTTCCAGGACAGCCAGGGCTGCACAGAGAAACCCTGTCTCGAAACAAAACAAAGAAGAAAGAAGAAACAGAGGTCAGTGAAAAACTCTCAGTAGCGCTGAGCCAGCGGGGAACAAAGGCAAAGCCCCGGGAGGAACGTAGGAAAGATGTCTTCATGCTAAGGCCATGGAGACTTCCAAAGCAAAGACAGAGGTCATTTGACTGAGCCACTCCAGGAGCTGCCATTTTTAAGGAAGCCCTGCACTCCCTTTGCCTGCTAAACCCTTCTTGGTATTTTCTATAGAATACAATGTGTATAAACACAGCACATTTCTCATGAGGCTTTAAGATAGTGTGGTTTATGTCCACTGCATTGCAGACTTTTAGATCAAGGAGTTTTGTGGAGTATCCACCAGAGAAGACTACTTGGACGTGGGTTTAAGCCAATAAAAAGTCTTTATTAGCAGACTGAAAAGTTTAATCCCCCGGCAGTGAGTAATGCACGGATGTAATAAGTCAGATCAGGCCAAATTAAGTCCAGGTTTAATAAACAGAGTGCAGGAACTCTCGGGTGACTCTCGGGAAGGCCGGGGGGGGGGGGGGGGGAGTGGTGGGAGGTGGGGAGTGGGGAGAGAGCACATGGCAGGCATAGTAACTAGGTCTTAAGTAGCCTGTAGGCGTGGTCTTGAGCAACTCCAAGGAGGGGCTGACTCTTGGCAGGCTTTCTTAGGGGTGGGGTCTGGGGAGAGAGAGGGGTGAGGCTTCCACCTAATCACAGACCTGCGCTACGCTGGGTATTTGGAATCCCAGTGTAGACAGGAGCAGAACTACAGAAGCCAAAAAGCAAGGTTAGTATTGAGAGACTTTTCCAGAACTATGGACTTCGAGAATTTTCATTTTGGCAGGTGGTGCTGTCTACATGCTGAGTTTTATAGCCTGAGTGACACTTCTACCATGGAGTCAGTTGTGCTAAGGTCTGGGGACCTGGTACAGGAGGAGAAATTTATGGCTTGATATCATAAATGATCTTCCTACAAAACATCCTTAAAATGCTGGCAGCAAAGGTATATCTCAATCCAAAAAGTATTGGTCAAAAAGGAGCCTTACTTGACAAGGACTAGTTATATAAATGTTTTGTCATTGTTTTCAGTCATAATCTTTTCTTAGGCATGAGTGCATCTGTAGAAAATAGATAGGATTAACTGAGTAGAAAACCGAAGCCTCCATGTTGCCCTGGACTCTATTCTATGATCTGCCAGGCTGGAGAGGCTGCCTATTCCTGGGAGAGAGCTTTGAACAAACCCCGCTACCCACCCACCCCCACTGCCACTGCCACCATCACTGTCATTATTTATGAAATGAGACAAAAGAGACCAGAGCACCAAAAGCCAAGCTTCAGGGCCAGGTGGCAAGGGTGTGGATGTCTCTGACCCAGGCACCCAACTTCTGCCAGTGTGACAAGTGACTGTTCCAAAGTCTAGGAGATATTTTGATTCTTTTTACTGTTCTATTTGAGGCAGAAAATGTAAGCTAAAATTGACATCCAGTCATAACTCTCTGACACAATGATAGTAGGATTCTTTTCCTTCAGTAGAAATACTGAAAATTATACAGCATCATACTTCTTTACAGGGAACTTCTTATAGGAACATTGCAAATATCACAACACTGTTCTGTGTTCTGGGAAGAAACTCACAGGCACCATCAACGCTCCGAAGAAAGACTCATCATCCAGGAGACCTACTGGAATATTTATGAGTGTGTCTATGGAGATGTGATTCTGGAAGAGAAAAGCATTTGAGTCAGAAGAATGTGCAAAGATCACCCTGGCCAATTGGGTGCGTCCCATTCAACCCACCGAGTCATTACAGAGAACAAAAATATAGAAGGGCAAATCCGCTTCCTGTTTGATGGGTGGGAAGTGTAACCAGGTGGTAGAGTGCTTGTCTGTTATGTGCCAAGGCCTTGGGCTTGATCCACAGCACTGCAGAAAAGCAAAGCTCCCCAGGAGCATCCTATTAAGCTGGACATTCAGGTTCTGCTTCCAGGCATGGCTTCCAGGCATGGCTTGTGGCTCTTGGGGCATTGGATTCAAAGTAAGTCTTTCTGGCAGCTCCCTGGAGTGATGGTTAGTCATCATTGTCAATGACCAGGTGGATATTTTTTAAGAAATCAGTAAAGCACCCCTTGGGGTACATCTGTGGATTTTTCCAAAGATCACCAGGGCTCTGACCTAATTAATGGTTCAGTTCACTGATGGATTCAGAGTTTGAATGGACTATTGGAAGGTGGTGGAGGTGAGACCTCAGTGGAGGAAGAAGGGAACTGGTGGTGTGTCTCCAAAGGCCGTCTCTTGCTCTGGCCCCTTCCTGTTCCAGCTCTGCTTCCTAGCTGGGAAGAATTGAATAGCTGTGCTCCACCATGGCTTTCCATGATGATGCACTACTTCACCACAGGCTGAGAAGCAATGGAGGCAGCTTCCAGGAGCTGAGGCCTCCAAATTGTGAGCCAGATGGACCTTCCTCCCTTAAGCTGTTCTCTCTCAGATAGATAGATGGTTTAGATGGATAGACAGACAGACGATAGATAGATAGATAGATAGATAGATAGATAGATAGATAGATAGATAGATATAGATATATAGATAGATAGATAGATAGATAGATAGATAGATAGATAGATAGATAGACCAAACTATCCTCTTGTTCTGTTTCTCCATTGAACTCTGACTGGAAAGACTACCAAAAGATCAAGGTCAAATATACATACAATTAGAATCCAAGACTAAGAAAAAATTGAGAAGAAAAGGAATTTAAAGAAACAATGGGTGAAAACTTGACAAATTTGCTGAAAAACCTATGTGTATAGATTTAAGATACTCAGCATTCCCAATCAAAATAAGTATATTTTAAAGTTCCTAGACACTTTATAACTAAATATCTGAAACCACACACACAAAAACTCTTAAGGTCAACTAGTAAAGAATAATATATTTGATACAGAGAAACCATCACAGATTTTTTATCAGAAACCACCGAGTCTAAAAGACACAGGAACAAGAGCATACTTTAAAAGGGTTAAAGGAAAGGATTCAACCCAGGATTTTATATTGACTATAGACTGAGAAAGAACTTCCAAGAATGAAGGTGAAATCAAGTTTCTGAAGGAAGAAACATCAGGAATTTGTCTACAGATGATCTGTTCTCAATCTGGTAGCTGGCCTGCTTTACGAGGAAACTGACCCCAGGGAGTGTTTGTTCTCCAAGCGTGGATAAAGGGACTAGAAATGCTAACGGCCTGTTGACATCAATGTGAATAGATGCAGAAAGGAATCTTTTCTTCTTAAGCTATTAAGTATCTATGCAACTGTGGAAAGCAAAATGTGTACATATATGTAACATACATGGCAGATATGGGGAGTTGCAGGTTATAGAGAGTACATGCAATTGCAAGACTTCTACATTTTACAGAGTTAACTCTAAGCTACAGAAGTTGGAAAATGTACATATAATCCCTAGAGCTGTCAAGAAAAACATGTACAAAGAGATACAGCCCCAAGTCCAAAACACAAGTAAAATGGAATTTTAAAAAATTCCCAAAGAAGGCCTAACAAGGGGAAATAGAAAAAACAAAACAAAACAAAAACAAGCTGAGCATTAGCAGCACACACCTTTAATCCCAGCACTTGGGAGGCAGAGGCAGGCAGATCTCTGAGTTCAAGGCCAGCCTGATTTACAAAGTGAGTTCTAGGACAGCCAAAGCAGTAACACAGAGAAACCCTGTCTCTAAAAAACAAAAACACACAAACAAACAAACAACAAACCCCATAGAAGTCAAAAGCAAGTAGCAAAATAATAAAACTATATAGACCGGAATCCAGCCATCAATAGTTAAATACTTTATCCAAACATGCTAAGTAAAAGGCAAACGTTGTCAGATTAAATAAAAATAAGACTCTGTGCTGCATGGTTTTGTGTCAACTTGACACAAACCAAAGTCATCTGAGACGAGGGGACCTCAGTTAAGAAAATGCCCCATGGGCTGGAGAGATGGCTCAGTGATTAAAAGCAGTGGTTGCTCTTCAAGTTGGACCTGGGTTCAAGTCCCAGCATCCACATGGCCGCTCACAACTATCTGTAACTCCAGCTCCCAGGGAATCTTCACACAGACATACATGCAGGCAAAACACCAATGCACAAAAAATAAAAATAAATAAATTAAATAAAATAAGAAAGAAAGAAAATGTCCCCATTACATCGGACTATATGCAAGCCTAAAGAACATTTTCTTAATTAGTGATTGATGGGGGAGACCCAGACCATCGTGGGTGAGCCATCCCTGGTTTTATGGTTCTGGATTTTATAAGAAAACAGGCTGAGCAATCCAAGCAAATCAACAAGCAACACTCCTGTGGAGGCCCACAAAGGTTTCCTAGTGAGATCTGAGCTTGCTTTACCCAGCAGGGCTGCATTAGAGGATTGCTTGACCACATGTGTGGTTACCAGGTGACTGGAAAGGGTCTGCACTTGGCTGTGCTAGGGGACAGTCTTTTGCTCTACCCCTTGGTATTCCTATAAAAGGCCCTTTAGAAGAGACAGGAGGGGCCAGTGGAAAATGATCTAGGCCCTCCTGAGGCTATCCTGTGTTTCTGTTTCTCTCCCCTTTATCCTTCTATCTAATATCTCTTATCCCTCACTCCTCAAGGGTACCCTGTCATAAAATGTAGGAGCCAGTCTCCCAGCTGGGCTCCCACACACCCCTCCATGGCTTTGTTGTGCACGCATCTCAAGACCCCCAAACAAGACCACCACAGAGCCAATATCTGATGCCAAACACACAGTGGTTTATTGATAACAAGCGAGCCCAGGCTTGTTGGGGAGGGGGGAACAGCCCTGAGCTCTCAGAGTGAGGGGTTTTTTAAAGGGAAAAACCGCAAACAGGGTGGTTCAAGCCTCTGTGTCACATGATTGGGTGAGGGTGTATAACCTTTGAATTTACTGATTAGGGGTTACAGTTATCATTTGGGGCAGGCCTAGACAAGTCCTAGGCTTTGTCCTTGAGCTGCCATGGGGGCTGGCTGGCCTAGCACATACTGGCTGTGGGGGCTGACTCAGTGGCCCAGGCTCTGTCCTTGAGTTTCCATGGAGGCTGGCTGACCTTGCACGTTCACATTGACCCATGCACATAGCTCTAAGTTGGTGAAGGGTCCTAGACAGTAAACAATTGACTGAACCTTGAGCAGTCAGAGTACGTGCAGAAAGGGAGCTACTGCAAGGACTATGTCTTTTGTTCATGGCTCTCCCAGAAACTGCTTGCTCAAGTCTCAGGAAACTGAAATTGAGGCCTGATCTCTGAGAGAAGACTGACAGCCTGTTATGGTGTCTGCTCGGTCCTTTCGGCTTCTGCATCAGTGCCTGCCTCCAGGCTCCTGCCCTGCATGAATTCCTGCCCTCACTGCTTTTGATGAAGAATTGCTATATGAAACTATGAGTGAAATAAACCTTTTCCTCCTCAACTGCTGCGGGCCGTAGAAATATGAGAAGATTTCGGATGACCATGACAAAGTTATACCTGGAAGAAGCCAAGGGCCTTTCCAGAGGATAAAGCCAAGGCTTAAGGAGTCTTGGTGATGTTGGCTTTTGAATACCAGCCGTTTCCTGCTATGAATTTCTCGTGTGCTATTGTAGCTTTTCCATTCCTAGAACAGTTTGTTTGATCATTCATGGGACACAATTTCTCCTGTACAATTAAAGTATTTGGATATACATCTCCCAACTGTGCTAAAAGCAGTCACACAGCCAGACCCCTACTTTCAGGCCTTTCTGTAATTATTGTCATTAGCAACATCTGGCCAGGACCTTCTCCAGAGGAAAGTCTCTTATCTGAGATATTTCCCAGACTTCCTAAGAACTGACTGCAGACAGATAAGCATCTAGACGTCTGTTAGTGAAGGCCTGGTGAATGTGCTAATTAAGTTTAACCCTCCTCTCCTCCAAGTATTATTTCTAATTCTAGAGCTCTCTTTAACAATTAACCCAGAAGTAAAGGGCTTTTACTTACCAGGTACTTCCAGCTGTGACACAGGGTGCCTAGCTACGGAGCAGACCTGCCCCGCCTGACCAGAAAGCGGTTGAACCAGAGAACTGCGGATTGTATGTGTATTTTAAATGGACTTGGGAGAGAAGAAAAGAGAGAAGAGAAAGGGTACTAGAAGAACAAGATGGAAGATGGGAAAGAACAAGATGAGAAAGACTGAGATGGGAAGAACTAGTCGGAGAAGAACAAGAGAGAACTTAGAAGAATGAAGAGAGGAGCTAAGATGGGAAGAACTAGACGAATGAGAACCTAGATGGGGCAGAACTCGATGAAGGAATTAAGATGGCACTTAGAGGGAAGAGCAGAAAAATGCAGAGAGAATCAGGCAAGAAAGGAGCTGAGTAAGAGAGCAGAATAGAGCTGTGTAGAGAGAGAACCGACCCAGAAGAATAAAGAGAATGGACTAAAGAGTTTCGTGTATGTAGATTCATTTGATATCGTTAAGATTAGATTCCTCAGCTCGTTGTTAGATTCTTCCATGGACCCTGGGAAAAGGCTATTAGAGGCTGGACCCCAATAGTCTTTGTTACTCAACTTGCTTTTGGTCACAGTGTTTCAGACAGGAATAGTAACCCTATTATATGTTTTTGAAAACCCATGTAAAGTTTGAATGCCGATACAAAGTAAAGTGTGGACAATAAAATACTATATAAACATTAGCCAAAAGAAAGTGTGTTGGATCAGAGAGTTGGCTCAGCAGTTAGGAGCTCTAGCTACTCTTCCGGGGGTCCTTGGTTCAATTCCCAGCAGCATCCATGAAGTGGTTCACAACTGTCTGTAACTCCGGTTCCAGGAGATCTGACGCCCTCTTCTGGACTCTGCAGGGACACGGCATGCACATGGTACACAGACATGCTTACAGGTAAAATACCCATACACATAAAATAAATAAAAGAATTTTAAAGGCATACTAAAAATCATACTTACAGCAAAGCAGATTTTAGAGCAAGGGCTGTTAGCAGGGAGAAGAGTGCTACTGCATGATAAAGGGTTAATTCTGCGAGACAACACAACGATCATAATTGTGAATGCACCAAGTGCCTGAAGCCAAACCAGACAGGACTACATCAAAGAGAGACAAAATTAAATTATAACTGACTTCAACACTTCTCTCGGGAACTGTGAGGATGAACAGTCAGAAGAGGCAAAACCCAAACCAAATCAAACCCAAACAAAACCAACCAGAAGCCCTGTACAATACTAGCCCATGGTATCACACCACCATTTGTAGAGGTCTCCACAGAGTCCAACGGATTGCACAGTGATGGAGTGTGTGATGGCTAGGGAGCACCAAGAAGGTGCCAGAAAATAACCTTAACGTTTTTTTGTGGAAAAGAATAGCAGTCTGAGCCAGGCGGCGGTGGCACACGCCTTTAATCCCAGCACTTGGGAGGTAGAGCCAGGTGGATCTCTGTGAGTTCAAGGCCAGCCTGGTCTACAGAGAGAGATCCAGGAAAGGCGCAAAGCTACACAGAGAAACCCTGTCTCGAAAAACCAAAAAAAAAAAAAAAAAAAAAAAAAGAAAAGAAAAGAAGAATAGCAGTCTGGGGTTTTGGGGCTACAAGATGGCTCATCAGGTTAAGGTGCTTGCTGTCAAGCCTGATAACCTAAATTCAATCCCAGGACCCTGGATGATGGGCATAGAGAAGAGAACCCTGTAAATTGTCTTCTGACCTTCATGCACACAGCACCCACACATCTATGGGCACCCAAATAAATCAATAAATTTAATAAAATGTAAAAGGAGAATAGAAATATGGCAAAGAATGTTCTCAGACTATAAAAGAATTTTAATAGAAATCAATTGCAGAAAGATACACCAGGCGTGGTGGCACACACCTTTGAGCCCAGCCCGTGGGAGGCAGAGGCAGGTGGGTCTCTGTGAGCTGTGCGTCTGAAGCCAGCCTGGTCTACATAGTGAGACCCTGTCTTGAAAAAACAACTCTGTGTGTGTGTGTGTGTGTGTGTGTGTGTGTGTGTGTGTGTGTGTATACCCCAAATATTTTGAGTTAACATTTAATAAATATTGCTGGGATGATATTTTCGGAATGTTTTCAGCAAGCACATCCCCGTGTGTGAGTGTGTCCATTCCCTGCGGAGATCTTTCTTCAAAGATGACTTGGGGGACAAATGAGGTACACTGGCCGGGCGGTGGTGGCGCACACCTTTAATCCCAGCACTCGGGAGGCAGAGTCAGGCGGATCTTTGTGAGTTCGAGGCCAGCCTGGTCTACAGAGCGAGATCCAGGCAAGGCGCATAGCTACACAGAGAAACCTGGTCTCAAAAAAACAAAAAAAAAAAAAAAAAAGATTAATCACAAGAATACTGGGGTTGGGGATTTAGCTCAGTGGTAGAGTGCTTGCCTAGCAAGCACAAGGCCCTGGGTTCGGTCCTCAGCTCCAGAAAAAAAAAAATGAGGTGCACTGATGGTCTCTTTGGTGCACGTCTTAGAAGAGAGGAGGGCATTGTGGGTGTAGTGTGGGGTAGGAGGATAAATGGCTGTGCAGCACTGCAGGTTTTACCTCCCCACCCCCCACCCCCCGGAGCAGCATGCCACCACTGAAGCCTCTGGAGTGACCTGGTTTCCAGTCCTCTTGGCACAACTCACCAGTATGTGATCTTGACCAGGTCATTAACCTCCTGTGCCTTGATCCCATCTCCTCCCTGTATGACAGTCGTAACACAGGTCACCATACACTCTGCTCCACCCGAGACGTCCTGGATTAAACTTGTTTTCCCGCCATAAGGATTAATAGTGCCCTCATTTGGGGATGAATGATATGCTCAGTGTGTTAGCAGAACCTGCGTGTTACAGTTTGTTAAGAGGTTTTCAGACAGTGGCAGGCAGCCAGGCTCAACCCATATTTGAGTGCCTCTGCAGACCAGGCTCTGTCCTAGGCAGAAGACACGACACAATGGGAAATAGACCAGTCACTAGGGCCAGCTGCTGGGGGATGGCACAATGACAAATGCCTGGGTCCTGATGCTAGGGCCCCTCAGTGGGGGATCCTGCTCTCGTATGACCAATAGTGACTTTACTTTCTACACAGTATGGGCTCTTAAGAAGATGGAGTTCCTTCCTATTCACAAAGCACAAGTCCCATGTCTGCTCCATACAAAGGTTGTGTAAATACTTCCTGTTAAATAAAATAAACAGAACTTATCCTATGGTGGTTGAATGAATGCAGTGGTATATGAAATTTTATTTATACTTATACTGGAGATTTTCCTGTTTGGAAAGAAAATAAAATTTTCCCTTCTAGTTATTTTTTTTTTCCAAAATAAATAAGAACTCCTTGAACTCATAGCTCCTCCAGGTCTAAAGACAAAAGACTAATAAGGGTTTTTCAAGGCCATGTCTACCTAGTTGTCTTTTAAAAACACACAAAAATAGGGCTGGATATATAACTTAGTAGTCCAGGTTTAATATCTAGTACCCCAAAAGTAAGGAAAGAAATCACCATGGTTCCACAGTTCTTGTGACAGCCACAGGAAGCAGGTACCATTACCATTCTCCTTATAAGGACATGAAGGCTCACAAAAGTCCAAGGTCATAGAGCTTTGTGCCTTTGATCCAGGGTGCCTCTGGAGGAGAGGTAGCAAGCCTCCACCAGACCACAACTGTAACAGGTTCCAAGACTCTAGCACAGCATAGACGCCACGTTGGAGGTGCCATTTTGAACTTAAAACCCAGCACATAGGTCCTCAACACCTGCTGAAATGGGAATAAAGACCTAATCCATCAAAGACCTAGTCCACAGTTCCGGGAGCCAGGAAAGTCCTTAAATGTGCTAACCTTGCTTTTTGGCTTCTGTAGTTCCACTTCTTGCTAACTGAAGTATGCCAACCAGGGTGTGGATTTTGTGCATAAAAGACAAAGGGCTGGAAGGCTCTGGCCTGAATGATTTGGGAAAGTTCTCCGTGCGGCTGCCTGCTGGCAATGAAGACTTTTTTTTTAAGCTATAAGATTGTTCATGAGGTGGTCTCTGGTAGGGTTTACTTTACAACAGAACAAGGGCAAAAACCTCATATCAAGGCAAACGTGAAGATGCTAAATTGTTCCAGAATTAGACATGGGAAAGCCACGATGGTGAAGTCTTAACCCAATCATGGTGGAGTTCAGAGACCACCCATATGTGTGCAAAAGAGCAAGCCTGAGTTGCTGTGTGCTAGGCAGCAACAGTACACTCTCATCCTTCATGGGATGGGACAACACCTCTCCTGAGTGTGTCAGCCACCGCCTGACTTATCGGACCATGTTTAAGGCTCCCTTTATCCACCCAGGCTTTGACAGATCTCACCTGTCACTGTCACAGACATCCAAACACCCTAGTGCCTTATTTTCTCACTGTCACAGGACCCAGCCGTTTCCAATGGTGACTGTATACGCCCCTCACTCAGCTTCTGCAGATGAAAAGCCAGCAGTGGTAGCCATTCTACACCATAATATACGCACATGAGCACATTCAGTATGCTTCCGCCTCATGCCAAACCCTTCAGAATATGCATAGTGTGTCCATTAAATACCGCAATCTTCTCTTTGGTAAGAGCCTTTTCCCCGGAGTCTGGCAAGTGCTCTCCACATAATGGCTCATTCTTAATGGTCCCCTGGAGACTGGAAATGATACTAGGGCCTTAAATCTAATAGCATAAGAATCCACCCTTGTTTTAATCATTTATCTATATGATCAGAGAGAGGCCCTGAAAAGTGGGCTATCCTTCTTGGTTGAATTGTTTATCTAAAATGCTCTATTATTAATAAAAACGTGGGAGTCCAATATCGGGGTAAAAACCTGATAGATCAAGAAAGCAATGGAAGAACAACCAGCTGACCCTCTCTCCACGCTTCCCAGATCGAACAGAGCACGTGAATGCCAAGTCTTTCCCTTCTCCTTCCTGTCCTCTTCCCTATCCTTATTCCTGGCTTCTCTATGGTTAATTCCAGTCAGCTAGCTTCTGACTCCGCCCCCTCATTCAAGGCCAACTTTATTAACAGTCTCCGAGTGTTCGGTGCGATTGACTATCCCGAACTGTGGTCTCCTCACATGCCTCAGGGCAATCCTGATTTAGCAGACTTAGATCTAACTCAAGTTCTGTGTGCAGTCATGGCTGACTGCCCAACTGAAGGCTGATGGCTCGAATCCCTGAAATGGGCCACAAGACTGTCCAAGCCTCTAAGCTGTTCCTAGTGGCGGTGCAATGTTACAGACCAAGACCAGAATAAAGAACAAAGGCGGAAAATTGTAGAATTATGAAAGGGAGGATCAAGGGTTTTTCCCTTTAAACATTAATTATTTTAAATGTGTAATATTAAAGATGCAATCATGGGTCCTGCTTAACACTCTTGAGGGGGCAAACTTCCACTGCCTTCTCTGTTCTGTTGCTTCCAGTAGTTAACTAAGGCCAGAGCAAAGTTCTCTTGAGCATTCTGCGTGGCTAATCATACTATACTGATTCCCTTTGTGAGCTGTTTTGAATGCACTGTTGATCTGATGGCAGTGACATTGGAAGGGCTGGCTGTCCAACATGCATAAAAGCCAACACAAAAGCATTTCGTGTTGATTTTGTTTTTATTTGACAAAAAGAAAACTCTGTATTACAGACCTATCTGTAGACCATGAGACAAGAAGCATGCTCATATCTGTCTCTTGGATCAGGGTATTCCAGACTCGCTGGGACGCAGATACTTTGATAGTGGGAGGTGCCCCCCATCTCTCCATTTTTTTCTGCTCCATCCTGCAAGTACTAACTGTACACTCATTCTAACCCAGATCCGTGAGTCCCTGTTCTCATTGCTCACATTCTGTTGGTTCTGCCAGGCGGTGAAGGTCTTTCTAGGTCATGTCCTAAGGTTCTGCACCTGTGTCCTGATATCAGCTCCATCCTTTTAGGAGCTGGAGAGTCGCCATCATGTGGCCTGTTATCATCGGCGGCTGTTGTTTACCTACCAGATTGTTTCTGACCCTTGAGGTGCCAGGTGTCGTGACACAGCTGAGTGAAAATGCCTTTGGGAAATTCGAAAGTTCTCCATTTATCTTAAAAATTAGTTTAAAACTGCAAAACTAGGCTGTGGAAAAAGAAAATAAAAGCACCAAGAATCCGAGGGAATTTGCTATCTCCTCATAAGCCTTTTCTGTCTCCACGCCACAGGGAGCGACTGAAACATCAAAACCTGCTTATACAATCTACAGATTCAATGCAATCCCCATCAAAATCCCAACATAATTCTTCACAGACTTGGAAAGAACAATACTCAACTTCATATGGAAAAACAAAAGACCCAGGATAGCTAAAAGAATCCTGTATAATAAAGCAACCTCTGGAGGCATCACCATCCCTGACCTCAAGCTCTACTATAGAGCTATAGTAATAAAAACAGCTTGGTACTGGTATAAAAACCGACATACGGACCAATGGAATCGAATTGAAGACCCTGACATTAATCCATGCACATATGAACACCTGATTTTTGACAAAGAAGCCAAAACTATACAATAGAAAAAAGAAACTATCTTCAACAAATGGTGCTGGCATAACTGGATGTCAATATGTAAAAGATTACAAATAGAGCCATATCTGTCACCGTGCACAAAACTCAAGTCCAAGTGGATCAAAGACCTCAACATAAATCCAGTTACACTAAACTTAATAGAAGAGAAAGTAGGAAGTACTCTTGAATGCATTGGCACAGGAGATCATTTCCTAAATATAACACCAATAGCACAGTCACTGAGCACAACAATTAATAAATGGGACCTCTTGAAACTGAGAAGCTTTTATAGATCAAAAGACATGGTCAATAAGACAAAAAGACAGCCTACAGAATGGGAAAAGACTTTCACCAACCCCACATCTGACAGAGGACTGATCTCCAAAGTATATAAAGAACTCAAGAAATGAGTCATCAAAATACTGAACAATCCAATTAAAAAATGGGCTAAAGAGCTAAATAGAGAATTCTCAAAAGAAGAATCACAAATGGCTGAAAGACATTTAAAGAAATGCTCAACATCCTTAATCATCAGAGAAATGCAAATCAAAACGACTCTGAGATACCACTTTATACCTGTCAGAATGGCTATGATCAAAAACACTAATGACAGTCTATGTTGGAGAGGATGTGGAGCAAAGCGAACACTCCTCCACTGTTGGTGGGAATGCAAACTTGTACAGCCACTGTGGAAATCAGTATGGCAGTTTCTTAGAAAATTGGGAATCAATCTACCTCAAGACCCAGCCATACCACTCTTGGACATATACCCAAGGAATGCTCAATCATACCACAAAGATACATGCTCAATTATGTTCATAGCAGCACTATTTGTAATAGCCAGAACCTGGAAACAACCTAGACGCCTGTCAACTGAAGAATGGATTAAGAAAATGTGGTACATATACACAATGGAGTACTACTCAGCAGAGAAAAACAATGACAGCATGAAATTTGCAGGCAAATGGATGGAACTAGAAAATATCATCCTGAGTGAGGTAACCCAAACCCAGAAGGACAAACATGGTGTGTACTCACTCATAAGTGGATTCTAGATATAAAGCAAAGAACAATCAGACTGCAACCCACAGAACCAGGGAGGCTACATAGCAAGGGATGACTATGGCTTATAATAAGTTTTGGTTTTACTCAATCACTGGGCAAACCTCAAGGAAAAATTTCACTATTAGGATAAGAATTTGTACTGTATCAAGCTGATAAAAAAAATTAATTAATTGTAACTGTAGAGTTTCTCTCCAGCTTCCACCAAGTCCCACCAGTCCCGGAGCCCACTTATAAAATAAACACACAGACTCTTATATTATTTACAAACTGTATGGCCATGGCAGGCTTCTTGCTAACTGTTCTTGTATCTTAAATTAATCCATTTCTATAAATCTATACCTTGCCATGTGGCTCGTGGCTTACGAGCATCTTCACATACTGCTTGTCATGGTGGCGACTGGCAGTGTCTCCCTTCCCCTTCCTATTCTCTCAATTCTCCTCTCTGTTAGTCCCACCTATACTTCCTGCCTGGCTACTGGCCAATTAGTGTTTTATTTATTGACCAATCAGAGCAATTTGACCTACGGACCATCCCACAGCAATTAATTAATTAGTTAGTTAATTAATTAATTATTTTAAAAAAGAAGCTTGGGCCACCATTTTTTGTTTGTTTGTGTTTTTCAGACAGAGTTTCTCTGTGTAGCCTTGGCTATCCTGGAACTCAGAGACCCACCTGCCTCCAATCACTGAGATTAAAGAAGTGTGCCACCATGCCCAAGCTTGGTTGCCCCAACTGCGCAAGACGTGCTTGATCATAGTAGGTGAGAGGCAAGAAGTATGTCAGGATGTATGGTTGCCCCTGATTGGACGAAGGTGGGAAGTACGAAGCCTTGGGGGTTTTGCCTTTATAAGCCTCTAACTAATGTAATTCACGGCCATACTCTGGGAGTCCCGGGTATGGACCTAGCCAGTGTCCATGGTCTTGGCCAGTATTTAATAAAGCTTGCTTCAAATTTGGCTCAGAAAAATAAATAAATTAATAAATCCAGAGCTGGGCATGGTGGCACACTTCTTTAATCTCAGTGATTGGAGGCAGGTGGGTCTCTGAGTTCCAGGATAGCCAAGGCTACACAGAGAAACTCTGTCTGAAAAACACAAACAAACAAAAAATGGTGGCCCAAGCTCGTAATTCCAGCACTCAGGATGCTGAGGCAGGAAGATTTCAAGTTCAAAGCCAGTATGGACTATAACAGGGCACTAGACCCTAGTACACTCCCAGACCTTAGCACAACTGACTCCATGATGGCAGTACCATTCAGGCTGTAAAACTCAGCATATAGACAATACAACCTGTCAAAACTAAAACAAAGGCCTAATCCATCAAAGTCCATAGTTCTGGCAGTCTCTAAATGTACCAACCTTGCTTTTTGGCTTCTGTAGTTCTGCTTCTGGCTAACTGTTCTTGTTAGCTGAAGTATGTCAACCCAGGATATGGTTTTTGTGCTTAAAAGTTCACCCTGAGAAAGGTTCAGTGGTACACTGGGATCCCAAACAGGCAGTGTAGCTGCTGGCCGGCTTAACACAGACTTTCTATTGGCTTAAACCCTTGTCTGAGCAGTCTTATCTGGTGACTACCCCATAACATGGACTATATATTGAGTTCCAGAGCACCTTGCCTCAGAAAAAGGGGAAAGAAATAAGGAAGGAAGGAAGGAAGGAAGGAAGGAAGGAAGGAAGGAAGGAAGGAAGGAAGGAAGGAAGAATCCAAGCCACACCACGGGAAATGTGCTTCTCAACTTTTAGATGCCATACCTACAATCCTAGGACCTGGGAGACCGAGGCAGAAGAATCACAAATTTGAAGCCAGGCAGGGCTATGTTGTGAAATCTTGTTTATAAACTAATTAGCTACTTAATTAACTAAGTATACTAAAGTCTGGGCTTTTCTTGTGTGTCTTGTACGTCATCATGTTGTCTTCGACAAAGAACGGACCGCCGGCCTCCAAGAGCTCCCTCCCTTAAACTGCTTTGCAGCTCATCTTGTCATCCTTTGCCCCAGTCTTCACTTGCAACATAAGAGGAAGTCTGCCTCTCACACAGGGATCCTTGGACAGCTCCGGGGTGGAGTCGGCTCGCGGTGGCCACGCCCCTCCGCGGCAGGGCGGAGCATGCAAATCTCTGGGAGACCACGCTTCTCTTGGGGAGAAATGCGAGGGTCTCTCGCGCATTCGAAGTTTCTTGTGAAACCTGAGGGGCATGGAAAATCTATAGCAGAGTCCAGTGGTGATCACGGGAGAGGTGGGGCCACAGAACGGAGACAGAGCCGCGCTCGAAGCTCACCATGAGTTTAAGAGGGACGATGAGAGGACGGCCTCGGTATGGGCGCTGTGTTCAGCATCGCTTCTCGGCCTTTTGGCTAAGATCAAGTGTAGTATCTGTTCTTATCAGTTTGATATCTGATACGTCCTCTATCCGAGGACAACATATTAAATAGATTTTTGGAACTAGGAGTTGGAACAGGAGCTTGCTCCGTCCACTCCACGCATCGACCTGGTATTGCAGTATCTCCAGGAACGGTGCACCCCCTCGGGGGTTTTCTAGCTCTGTCTTAAAAGAAATGTTTGATAAACCCTCTCCCTATTTGTTTTGATAAACCCTCTCCCTATTTGTTTTGATAAACCCTCTCCCTATTTGTTTCTGTTTAGGTTTTGTGGTTTTTCTACTGCTTTTGTTCTTTTCATGAACATGGTAAGCTGTTACCAAGCGTCCTGGTGTCTTGGTTGTTGTGAAACTATGTACGGTAGGCTGGCTTTGAACTCGAAGATGTGCTTGTTTCTGCCTCCCAAGTGCTAAAAATAAAAGCATGTTACCATGTCCCGCTTTCCCCCTCCTTCGGTTTCCTTGTGTTATTCCTATTGGTACTGCAACTCAGATGAGATCTTGGCTGTCTTTGTCTCCTGAACCATATTTTATTGAAATATAGAATTATGTATATATGTATATGCATGTATATTATATTGTGTATATACATGTATATTATATTATAAGCAGGTATATATATGTGTGTGTGTATATATATATATATATATATATATATATATATATATATATATACCTGCTTATAATAGTGTCCTGAAGCCAGGAACTCATAAATATTGGTCCCGAGCAAGGAAGGAGTGCACCCACTGTCTGGAAAAGAGCCCTAATATGTCACCGATGAGAAATCGAAGTGAGGTAATTCAGCATCGCCCTACAGCTGGCCTCATCCAGTTCCAGCATTTTCCCCAGGGGATTAAATTCTGCCACCTGATGTGTTACCAAAGTGGAGTTTCTCCTACCATCTCTGCTTTGCTGGGGTGCAGGGAGGGGCCAATAAAGTGTTAAAGGGGTGACATTGGGAATCAGGGATGCAACAGGCTGAAGAAGCCAGCTCCTGAGCTCGGTAGACTCCCGTGTTCACCGTCTTCAGCCTTCTGTCTCTATGCATTAAGTATGTCGATTTCCTTTTCCATCTGTCACGGAGGCTTTAGTTGAGCACAGACAGGTCCTCACTCTGCATTTGTTGCTGTGATGCAGACAAACCAGACTGGTATCTTCTCTCCAGCATCTAAATCTGTGATGGTAGAAACTTAAGGAGAGCTGCAGGGAGCACACCGGTTTTTTGTTTGTTTGTTTGTTTGTTTGTGGTTTTTCGAGACAGGGTTTCTCTGTGTAGCTTTGCGCCTTTCCTGGAGCTCGCTCTGTAGACCAGGCTGGCCTCGAACTCACAGATATCCATCTGGCTCTGCCTCCTGAGTGCTGGAATTAAAGACGTGCGCCACCACCGCCCGGCCACCACCACCCGGCTAGCACACCGTTCTTAATAATCAGCATTTTTATATAGCTCTTTATCGCTTAGACGCTCATATTTAGTGGCATTATCTTAATTGGCAGACCGCCTTGTCCGGTGGCAAAGATAGCGTTGGTGTCAAGCAGAGCGGCGTTTCGACACCAGCGCCACCACGTGGGGACTCTGGGACCTCAAGCACCAGCTACTTCGTTTTTGGTTTTTTTTTTTCGTTCCATTCTTTGGTGCTAAGTGCTGGTAAGTGACCCAGCCAAGGGGGTCCCTTTGGTAGGGAGCCCAGCTAGTGGGATCACTGTGAGAGTGAAGTCTAGTCAGTGGGGGAAACACTGTAGGAGTGAAGCCTGGTCACTGGGGGGGAGGGAGACTATGAGAATGAGGCCCAGTCAACCGGGACCCTAGGAGCGTAGGAGCTCCCACATCCCCTTCTTAGTTACTTAGATGATGTGAAGCACACTCATCTCTCACCTAAAGATGGTGCTGATCTCACTGTTCTGAGTGTCTTAAGCTGATGCCCATTTTCCATTTGTATCCATTGCTTTTATTTTTCTTTTCCCAGAATTTAAAAATTACTTCCATGACAAAATCTACTTTCTGAAACAATTAGAGTGTGTGTGTGTGTGTGTGTGTGTGTGTGTGTGTGTGTGTGTGTGTGTTTCTTTGTTGTAAGTAGAACTTGTGTTATGTTTTAAGCCAGCGTAGCGTTGATTTGTGTGGATTTCTCTGGCCTGTGATCTTGACTCACTTTTTCATTGCATTATTATGGAGTTCATGTTGAAAGCATACTCATAATAGCGCAACAGATACTCTAAAGCCATCCCCTCCCCACACCACGTGTTAAAACACACTCTGGGGGTTGGGGATTTAGCTCAGTGGTAGAGAGCTTGCCTAGCAAGCGCAAGACCCTGGGTTTGATCCTAAGCTCAATCAAACAACAACAACAAAACAAAAACAACACTCTGTGGAATGGCTCTGCCTCTGCCCCCAGATCAAATCTGTTCAGGTCCTCACACTTCCTGGCCAGTCTTACCTGGGTGTGTTATTGAATTAGTGACAATACGCTGGCCTGGCTGCAGCCCCAAACAGCTGGAACTGCCCTGGAACCAACAGCTTCTGCTGGGTCAGGAATTACTTCCTGTTGCATTGTGGGAACTGTAGAGAGTTCCAAAGGGTCATGGCAGCTGGGCCAGTCAGAGGCACCAAGGAGCCAGTTTACCAAAGAGTACGTGAAAACTCCTGTATTGTAGTGACTGGTCCAGCCGTAGGAGTGGGGGCTGCCTCCGCATCAGCTTTCCTCCTGGGCAATTCATTCTCCAGGGCCAAGCCACTAACTAAAACTGAATGCCATGTACTAGTCAAAACACGAAAAGATGAACACGTTTCTGCTTGAACTTGGGAAGGAAGCAAAGAGCGGCTCCATTTCCTCACTTGTCCTTCCTGCATCTCTCCCAGTCATGGAGACTTGGCAGGTCCACGGGAGACAGAGTGAGGACAGGGGGAGGCAGCTTACTGGAGCCAGGGAGGGCGGAGTGCCACAGCCCCAGGCACCATCTGACTTAGCACCTCGGGTGATGGGAACAAAGGATGCTGTCGGCACCAGGTGGGCAGCTAGGGCCTTCCTGGGGAGTTCCTACAGCGGAGTGTGTCAGCTCTAAACAGGGTGTCTCCATCAACTCCCTCCCCTCAGGGCTCAGGGAACCCTGCAGAAGAGGAGGCAGAAAAGGGGGTAAGAGCCAGAGGGGATGGAGGAAGGAAGGCTGTGTAGATCACCAGGACCAATGCACACGTGAACTCACAGACACTCAGGCAGCATTCCCAGGGTTGGCACGGGTCTGCACCAGGTAAAGTCCTAGAGACGAAAGGAGAAGTGGACACATGCCCACATCCTTAACTCAGAAGCTATCTCTACCTGATAACACTTGAAAATGAAAAGTTAGTTTCCTCCAAGGGCGTCTCACTGGGGAGACAAACTACTCTTAAGGGCAGGCTGCGCGCGCAGCAGCAGATGACCAATGGAAAACTAACACAATGACGTCTTTGGAGGTTCTTGTCTCATAATGTCATGTTGGAGCTTTTTTTTTTAATCTTATTTTTCATCTTTTTTTTCTCTCTTTTTACACTACAGGTGCTTTGTGTGTGTGTGTATTATGGCTTCTAGTTTAGTTTTTTGTGGGATTTCTGAGTGTAAGAATGAGTCACTGCATCTATATCTGTTTCTTGTGTATTTTCTTGGACTCTTTTTCTTGTTTGTTTCTTTTGTCCCATTCTGACGTAAGTTTTTGTTTGGTCTTATTCTATTCATTATTATCCCACAGAAATCTGTTTGTTTTCTACTGAGAGACAGAGAGGGGGTGAATCTGGATGGGAGGGGAAATTGTAAATCAGGATACATTATATGAGAAAAAATCTATTTTCAATAAAAGGGAAACTTAACATTAAAATACTCATTGTGAAATCAAAATATAAGATAAAATAATTGAAAAACTCTCCTCTCAGGGATCAGGAAGTTATACAGAAGAGGAGGTAGAAAGGTCCCAAGAGTGAGAGGGGATGGAAGACTCCAGAGAACATGTGAACTCACGGAGACTGTGGAGCATGTACGGTCCTGCATGGGTTCAAGCCAGCCGGGGTCCCAGCAGTGAGAGGGAAAAGTGGCCGGGAGCTCCCATCCCTCGCCAAGACGCTGTCTCTAGCTGGCATTCACTTGCAAAGGAAAAATCCATTTTCTCCCGTGGAGTCTCATGGGGTATATTAACCGCACTTAAGGGTGGGTAGGCTCCATGGCCAACAGGAGATGGTCAACACTAAAGGAACTCAGTGGAGATTTTGGAGACTTTTTGTCTCAGAGTGCTTTGTTTGGACTTTTTTTTTTTTGGTCTTACTGATCTTTTGCTTGTATATTATGACTTCCAATTTTACGTTTTTATGGTTTTTGGTGTGTGTGTGTGTGTGTGTGTGTGTGTGTGTGTGTGTGTGTGTGTTCCTTGTGCTTTCTGTTATTTTTCTTTCTCAAATTCTGGTTTGTTTGCTTTTTCTTACTGTTTGTTTTCTAAGACTGAGAAGGAAAGTGTGGAGTAGGGAGAAGGTGGGCAAGATCGGGGAGGAGTTAGGGGAAGGGAAATATGGAAAGACGTTTAGTGGTGAGGATGTGGAGAGATGAGAATCTATGTATTTCTAGTGACCGGTGGGATTACAAACCTATGAAAGTGCTTTGGAAAACACTTATTATGTATGTAACTCTTTCAATTGTTAAATACAAAGTTACCAAATACGATTTTGAAAATTAACTCCAAAGAAATAAATTGGTGTGTGTCTAACTGGGAGGCTGAAGATGGCCTGTGGCATTAAAGAGGACATTGCCACCTGCTGGACACAGAATATAGTGCAGCAGGTGGCTCAGCCTGGGCCTTCTCCAAAGGGGAGAATCCAGGACATCAAGAGCTGCCTTGCTCCCATCTTAGCCGGCAATTCCTCCTAACACCCACCTCCCCCTTCCCTGGTCAGCTCTCAGACTTGGTTTTCTGTCCCCACTGGATTCTAGTTTCTCACTTTCAGATCCTTTCCCTAAACCTAGAGAGGAAATTGAAGGCTACACAGCTGGGCTTTCTTGTGTAATGATAGAGGAATAAAACCCCCAAGGAGGTGGGGTGTGTTGCTCAGGTTAAAATAAGCTGCCCAAGAAGGCTGGGGGCTAGGAGTTGGAGTGCTGCCTCGGGGTACAGATTTCTGAAGGAGGAGTGTGACCCAGGGCACAGAGGTGTGGCCCAGGCCACAGAGGTGTGGCCTCTCTGTGTAACTTGGGGACAGTGTACCCTTGAGCCTTACATCTCCTCACCAGCCGACAACCCGTGAGAGCTACTGGGAAAATTATGTCAGAAGAACCCAAGAGCATTTAAAATACTACTTGGCACACGGTGCACTGGCAAGGATTGTTCCCCAGGGTGGGTGGTGGTGACAGTGGAGGTGACGTGTGACGTTTTATCGCTGTTTAATCCATGGCAAGGCCATCAGGATGGCAGCGACATTGATTAGGTATTGACTGGGCAGCTCTAGGGAGGGGAGCGGAACCGGGATGTTGCTTCCCTCAGAGTCCGTCAGGCTTGTCCCCAGCCTATGGTCAGTCATCCTTTTGACTCACTTTCCCAGTCCTCTTCCAGGATGTTGAGGGATGCAGGTCCCAGGTGCTTGCTGACTGGTGTCTTCCAGTGCACACTGCGACATCAAATGTGTCACCACCGCTGCCCTCCAGGCTTACACTCCCCTCACTTGCTACTTGATTCCCAGAATTCCGTACCTTTGGCATTCCCATGACTCTCTTCAGTTACCTCTCTGTGACCGTGGACACCACCCGGTGTCCTTCTCTCAGTCCCTGTCCCCAACTCCAGCTCCACAGTCCGCCCATTCTCCCCAACGCTTTTGGCCTTCTCACTTCTCTAGGAAGGTGTCACCTCCTTTCCCAGGAAACACCCCAGCTATATTCCTGATGACCCCCTCCCCGCCTCCCTGCATCTCATTCCAGACTTCCTTGCAACCCGCGGCCAGTCTCTTTCTCCCTCCACTTTCCAGACTCATCCACTCCATGAAATTTGGATCTTTCTGTAAAAGCTAATGTGATTTTTTTTAAAAAATCTAAGATGCATGGAAAAATAAGTTTGCAGTAGTGTTTTTATACCACAGGGAATCTCTAACAAAAAAAGACAAGAGTGAGGTGGTCAGTAAATACCGATCTGCCCATTCACTGGTACATCATGTACCCACCACGGATAATGACAACATGTATTAGGAGGAAACTGCTTGGGAAATTATGAGCACCAACAATACCGTCCAGTGTTTTATAGACTATGTGCTGGAGCTGCAGGCAGCCCAGACAAAAGCCATGGCCTCTCTAGTCAGGTATATCTTTAGGTCAAACGCATCGATTAGCAGTTTAATCTGTCCTAAAAGACAACTACAAAGTTTGAATGAGGTTGTTGATGCATATGTGCTAAAACATATGTGAAAAACTTGGCATTTTAGTCTCTTGTTAAGTGTGCAGCTCAGTGATACCGCAGACACCCATGCAATGGTCTGTTACTGATGGCCATTTCCAACTGGCTTTCATCTTTCCCGACAGTGATCCTCCTGTCCTCTCCTCCTGCTTGCCTGGGGCAACCTCTGTTCTACTTTCTCATTCTGTGAATTTGACGGCTCTTACATACTGAGTGTAAGTGGAATCACTACACAAAAGTTGTCCCTGTGCCTGGCTTGTTTCATTTAGAATAACGTTTCCCAGGTTCACCAGTGTTGTGCTGGGGTTTTAGAGTTTCCTTCTCTGATGGTTGATATTGTTAATTTGGCAGGACCCAGAATTAGCAAGGATACAAGCCTTTGGGCACGTTGGTGAGGATTTTGTAAACTAGGTGCATTGAGGTGGAAGACTCCCCTAAGTGTAGGTGGTCCATCTCATGGGCTAGAGTCCTGGACTGATTAGAAAGAGGAAGTCGGTATCCATGTTCTATGCTTCCTGTTTTGGACACAATGTGACCAGTCACTTCCTGCTCCCACCTCCGTTTCTTCTCTGTCTGGATGCTCCGGCGCACCCCCGGAGCAGTGAATTAGAGTAATCCTTTCCTTGAGTTGCTCTTGTGGGATATTTTGTTGCAACAAGAGTAACTAATCTCTTCTTTTGTGAGGCAGAATAACATCTGATTAGGAGTGTGCCCTGTACTACTTATGCGTCTGTTGAGCAGTATTTAAAAGTGTAATTTTAGCCTTCTTTTCTCTATATTTTTACCAAATTGTTCAGAAAGGAAAGAAAGGAAGAAGGAAGGAAGGATGAACGGGGTGGTGCACACTTGTAATCCAAGCACTGGGGGAGGGGAGACTGGGGGAGGGGAGGCGAAGGATCCATTTCAAGACCATCCTCAGCTACATAGGAAGTTCGGGGCCAGCCTGGGAAACATGAAACCTTATTTTAAAAAATAACATATAAAAGAGTATGCATACTGCCTAAACCACCTTTTATGATATTTCTTTTGATTATAGAAAATTGAGAACATCTGAAGAAGCCGAAGGGGACTAAAGAGTATCTAAGTCTCCATCACCTGGCTGCTGCCACACTATAGTCTGGTCTATCCAGTTCTTCTCTTGCCCCACCAAACCCTGGCCTTGCCCCTAGGTGACTCTAATACAAATCCCAGACATCATGTGGCTTAATCCGTAACTATCTCATTGTAATGCCCAAGGCAATCAACCCATTCTTAATATCATCAAGCATTCAGCCACTGCTTCAATTTCCCTAATTGCCTTATGCATTTTTTTTTTTTTTTTTTGGTTTTTCGAGACAGGGTTTCTCTGTGTAGCTTTGCGCCTTTTCCTGGAACTCACTTGGTAGCCCAGGCTGGCCTCGAACTCACAGAGATCCGCCTGGCTCTGCCTCCCGAGTGCTGGGATTAAAGGCGTGCGCCACCACCGCCCGGCGCCTTATGCATTTTTAAGTTTGTTTGAATTAAGATTCTAGACCAAATCCATACATTGCAACTGGTTGATGTATTCCTAACACTCCCAACGGTGGTTTGCCTTCATTTTTTTGTTCTGACAGTGTTTGGAGAAGTGAGTCATTAGTGCAGCTTTTTGTTGTTGTTTGTTTGTTTTTGTTTTTCCCGGGACAGGATTTCTCTGTGTAGCTTTGCACCTTTCCTGGAACTCGCTCTGTAGCCCAGGTTGACCTTGAACTCACAGAGATCCGCCTGCCTCTGCCTCCCGAGTGCTGGGATTAAAGGCATGCGCCACCACCGCCTGGTTAGTGCAGCTTTCTATGTCTGGACTTGGCTCATTACACCCTTCGGGGACTTCTTGTGTTCCCTTGACCTCTGTATTTCCTGTAAACTCAAGGTTGCAGCCAGAGGCTCTGTCTTAGAATACTAGCCATCGTTTTAAAAATATTGTGGACACCTTGATTGCCGAGACTTGTGGTGGCCTCTACAGAGCCCAAATTTGATTTTTTGAAGTCACTAAGTTGTGAGAATTTGCTATAGCAGCAGTAGAAAAGGAACAGTTAGTGCCGTGTTGATTTTTGTCAAGCTGGCTTCTGGCTTGAAGTCCTTGCTTCTGCTATGACAAGGTATTCCTGTCCACCCACTAGAGCACTACTAATTCTCTGCTGGAACATGTTCTTTTGAATGTGGTCAGAGGTTTCTCAGGTTAAAACTTCTGGTCTTTGTTATCTGTGTCTCTGCAGCATCTAACACCAGGACTGGTCTCTTCCCTAGACAGCAGCACAGTATCTGATACTGTTGTCCTTGTTATTTTCTAGGCCCCTAAGGCTGTCCTTGGGCCCCATACCTTCTGTGCTGGCTGGTTATATGTGTCAATATGACATAAGCTAGGGTCATCAGAGGAAGGAGCCTCAGCTGAGAAAATATCTCCATGAGATCCAGCTGTAAGGCATTTTCTCAATTAGTGATAATGCAGGAGGGCCCAGCCCATGGCAGGTGGTGCCACCCCTGGGCTGGTGGTCCTGGGTTCTATAAGAAAGCAGGCTGAGCAAACCATGGGAAGCAAGCCAGTAAGCAGCACCCTTCCATGGATCCTGCCCTATTTGAATTTCTATCCTGACTTCCTTCAGTGACGAACAGCAATGTGGAAGTGTAAGCCAAATAAACCCTTTCCTCCTCAACTTGCCTTTTGGTCATGGTGTTTTGTCACAGCAATAGAGACCCTAACTAAGCTGGGCGGCGGCAGCGGTGGCAGTGGCGCACGTCTTTAATCCCAGCACTCTGGAGGCAGAGCCAGGCCGATCTCTGTGAGTTCAAGGCCAGCCTGGTCTAGAGAGTGAGATCCAGGACAGGCAGCAAGGCTACACAGAGAAACCCTGTCCCAGGAAAAGAAAAAAAAAGAAACCCTAACTAAGACACCTTCTTTTCCTACACTGACATCATCTGATCATTAATATTCATTGTCAACTTGGCATGACCTAGAGTCACTTAAGAGACAAGACCTTGGGTATGCCTGTGAGGAAGTTTCTAGATGGGGTTAGCTGAGGAGGGAAGACCCTACCTAGGTGTTCATGTCATTCTTCCATGGGTTGGGGGCCTGGACTGAAAAAAAGGAGGAAACAAGCTGAGTGCCAGCACCCACCTCTGCTTCCTGACTGCAGATGTAACACAGCTAACTGCCTCACTGTGCTCCTGCTGTGGCGACGGACTGGGCCCTCAAACCACGAGCCAAGAGAAACCCTGCCTTCCTTAAATTGCTTTTGTAAGGTATTTTGTCATAGCAACTAGAAGGGCACTAATACACCATTCTTAGTGACTCCATCCATGCCGCAGCACTACATGCCAGTGGGTCCTAACCCTGTATCTTCATCTCTGCTCTCCCTATGGGACAATGCAGGCCCTCGTATCCCTCATTTCCAATTGCCTATTGACAGTGTCCACCTATACAAACAACCTCCACCTCAAACCCATGACAAAAACCTTAATTTCCCTTGTTCCCCAACTCTGTCCTTTTCCTTTTGATGGCTTCTCCAGGCACTGAGGTAAAAATCTTAGTGGTATTTAACTTCCCCGGGTCTATCAACCTTCACAATATAAGAACTATAGCTGTCCCCAAATAACAACTACAATGTTTATTTATTCGATTTTCTCCTTTGTTTTACTACAAAAATAAATAAATAGATAGATAAATAAATAAAAATTTTTTAGTTAGATTTTTTTCTTGAGTGCTCCTTGGCATTGGCACAAATGCCAGTGAGAAGCTGAGGAATTATGGGAGCTTGCTCTGTGAGTATGGGAGTTAGAAGCATAAACAGTCCCCAGCTCGGACAGCGTGTGCCTACAGGATTCTAGCATTGAAGTCCTCACCAAGACGCCTTCGTTGGTCCCCACCAATGCCTTTAGAACCTTTCTTTCCGGTCCTGGTGCCTGACCGAACTTCTGGGTTTTGTTTTTTTAGATATATTATGAACAGGCAAATCTTCGAGACCCATAAAATTAACTGAGATGATATTCACTAAACAAGAGGTGGCCGTAACTGAGAAGCACGGTGACTTTTAAGAAATGCCTCTCAAATAACACGGGCAGGAAAGCGATTTGGTGTGCTCCTGGCAGCCTTTGACTCACGGGAGCCAGGTGCCCTCTTGTGTTCACTATGAGGCCAAGCACAGGGGTTTTCCATGATTTCCAAGTGATTTGTTTTCAGATCTCAGTTTTCATTTTCGCTTTATTGTTATTTTATTCCCTGTTATTTTGCAAAGACCATAGTAGGGCATTAAGTCACACACCTCTGTCTTAACTCCGTAGGATCTCAGAAACCAAGAACGGCAGCTGTTACTGGAAAGGTCGGGATTTTGGTCTCCAGTTTTCAAAAGTTGCTGTCACTCTGAGAAACATGTATTCATATACCCAGCTTCCAGGTGACCAAACCCACAAAATTCTCTCTTTTCCCTTTCACCCTACCCTCTCCAACACTTGACTTTTCTCTGTCTATTCCTCCGGGAGTTCCTGAATCTTTATTTGGCTCTATAATGCATTATAATAACTAAGTTTAAATATACTTTTTAGGTTTCCAAGGAGTGTTTTCATCCGTTATACATTAAAAATACATCATAGAGGGGCCTGCAGAGGTGGCTCAGTGGTTCTGCAGAGTTCTGCTGCCAGCAACCATGTTGGGCAGCAGCTCACATCCACCTGCAACTCCAGCTCCAGAGGATCCAATGCCTCTGGCCTCCAGGGGCACCTGCAGTCATGTGGAACCCCCACCCCCACCCCGGTGTGCAATGCACACACATAATTTAAGATACAAAATACATCTTTAAAAGTAAGTTTAAAAGTAGGGGTTGGAGATTTAGTTCAGTGGTAGAGCATTTGCCTAGCAAGCACAAGGCCCTGGGTTCGGTCCTCAGCTCTGAGAGAAAAAAAAAAAGTAAGTTGTGGATGTAGATGGACTATGGAACCTCACTTGCCTCAGACAAGGTAGGCACTGTAGGAGGCAGAGTAGTGAGCAGGTGGGAGCTGGGCATCATTTTACTTTTATGCGTTTCCCAAATGATATGCTGTGTCCTCCAGGAACCTGGAAATGACTCACCACAGATGGGTCCCAATACCGTGGACATTGGTATCCACTTTGAGCCTCAATCCCATACTCACCTATTGTACTAACTTAGCCAAGTTGTTCAACTTCACAAGGGTTTCCACTCTGTAAAACAGTATTAATACCTACTTAATGGAGCTGTTAGGAAGACTAAATGAGATAATTTGTGTAAAATATTCAATGTATAGTGTTGTTTTTAGAATCCATGTTGAGTGTTTTAGAAAGATATAAGGCAAATATAATACATACAGGCTAAATCAGGATGACATGAACCATTTATTTATGTAAAGGTGTGGCCATGAATGATTCTGAGAGAAAGAAGCATGCGTTCTGGTGAGCAATCATTTAAAACCAAGCTACCACAGTTTTAGACAACATTGGGAAACACAGGCAGGGTTTTCAGTCAAAGGCAGGAACCGACTGTGAAAAGAGAAACAGGTTCACAAACCTCACCAGTCTCAAAATGGCAATGACAACTGACAATCAAAAACAGGACATGTTGTAGAGGCTCACAAAGCTTTCCTACTGAGATCTGAGCTTGCTTCACCCAGCAGGGCTGATTAGAGGATTGCTTGACCACGTGTGTGGTTACCAGGTGATTGGAAGGGTCTGCACTTGGCTGTGCTAGGGGGAGGTCTTTGCTCCACCCCTTGGCATTCCTATAAAAGACCTTTAGAAGAGACAGAAGGGGCCGGTGGATAAGGATCCAGGCCCTCCCGAGGCTCTCCTGTGTTTCTATCTGTTTCTCTCCTCTCTATCTTTCTATCTAAGTATTTCTCCCTCCTCAAGAGTACCCTGGGGAAGATGTGAGAGGGCCTCCTACAGAGAAATGAGTAGGCCTCTCACAGCATGTATACGTTTGCTCAATATTAAGTCCCCAACAAATATCCAGGATTTACTGAGAAGGATTCTAGATTATACACAATCATGCAATTCTTTCAGCTCTCTCTTCAGATTGCATGAATAAACACGTAGCTTGCAAGTTCAGGAAAGCCTTTATTGATGATGCCACTCAAGGGGCCTGCTGCTGTGGAAAGAGCACCAAGAGCCCTGGCCAATGGAAGTGGGCTGTAGACTGGTTTTGGAGTAAGAGATAGCTACTAATTAGAATGGGTATATGGACCTGGCTCTGTTGTGAGATATTTGATTACATTGCGTAAAGATATGTCACTGGGATTGGTTTAAAAATAAGCTAAATAGCCAATAACGAGTCAGGAGGTATAGGCAGAACTTCCAGGCAGAGAGAGCTCTGAGAAGAAGAAAGGGGAATCATCAGTTAGATGCAGAGGAAGCAGGACATGCAGGAGGAGAGGTAAAAGCCATGAGCCACATGGCAACACATAGATTGATAGAAATGGGTTAATCTAAGCTATAAGAGCTGGTTAGAAACAAAGCCTAAGATAAGGCTGAGCTTTTATAATTAATAATAAGTCTCCATGTCATTATTTGGGAGCTGATGGAACAGAGAATGACTCGTTAGATTTGGCACTTCAATGTGTGGCACAACCACTTGGACAGAGAAGTCACGCTGAGAGAAGTCATGCCTGCTGGTGCACCTCAGTCACTGCATGGGCCTCTCCTCGAGCACTCACAGCAACCAGCTGTCACTCTCAGAACCACGGAAAGTGGGCTCAGCAACTTCCCAGAGCTGGGGCAGTAAATGCAGCTCCCACCCATACCCACCTACATGAGGCTAGGCTCTCAGGGAACTGAGGGGCGAAGCCAGCTGCCAGAGCCCAGCAGCAGAGTTCACACTGTCAGAGAATACTGTGGGTACTTAGTAAAGCCAGGTCCAGGCCAGAAAAAAACCTCTAAGTAGGTACAGAATGTTTTAAAATGTGCTTAAATGCTAATGAAAAAGGAAGAAGAAAATGGATATAGACAGTCATAGAGAAAATAGTTTAAAAACAATGAAGTGAAAGTCTTTAAAGAAAGAGTAAAGTAATTAAAATAAAAGCCACCTAAGGATGGGAAATACACAGGGAATCTGGATCCTGTATGGTGTTTTGTTGACTTTGAAGTTTTTGAATGCTGATGAGCAAATGGCAGCTGCTGAGAGAGATGGGATTGTAAAAAGAACTGCTGAATTAAGCAACCTTTAGATATGCCTTGACTTCAGAGTGGAAGTCAAAAAATGTGTTATGTTGTGGGAGAGGTTGTGCTTTTGTTTCTACAGGAAACTAAAAGCTGTGTATTCCTTCAAAGTTAATCAAGATTGGATTTGACTGGAGGAGACCTCCTAAAAATCTTGGCTATAAACATAAAAAAGGAAGAAGACAGGTGATATATAACCTGATCCTTTGACATGGGAACAGCTCTGAGAATGGATGAGACATGGTAAATCTTGTTGGCTGCAGAGTCCTCATAACTTATTATTACATGCCATTTTTTCATATGGCATGGATAAAGATTTGTTATACAGTTTTTCTCTACAGTCCAAACAAACTTATAAAGTTAACAGGTACCTTTTACCTGCTCAAACATAAAACAAAAAAAGTCATCTTTAACTGACTTGTTCACACTGCACGATCCATACTTGTGTTAATACAGATATATATGTTATTTTTAAAAGTGTGTGTGTTTCAGAAAAAAAAGGACCAGATACAAATAAAGACAAGTAGTCCAGGTGATCTAGCCTCTTCAGAATGCCTCTGTTGCAGTTTCCTCAAAATTCTGCATCCAGAACATCTTCAAAGCTGCTAGCTGAGATGGTCCAGTCTCACAGACTACTCTCACCAGGATTTCAGATTAGCCCTGCACTTTCCCATTACACAGAGACTGGACAATAAATGATAAAACTAGCTCTCCCAGGTCTTGACCATTATCCCAATTTTCTCAAGGTCCCCAAAAATGCCATTACCCCCAGATAACAGGAAGCAGTCTAGAGAATATGGCACCCACATTCCCAAGAAGTGGGGTGGGTGGTTTTGGTCATTTGGTGGGTTATGGATGTTTGTCATCATTTAGTGAGGTTGATTACAAGTTGGTTACAAGTCATGGTCAGGAAAAAAAAAAAGCTGAATAAAGGAGATTAGATTCAGAGATCTTCTGAAGAGAAAAAAGGGGGAAATAGTATAGGAATGATGGGCTAAAAGGATAGATTGTTGAGTCTACTTTTGAATAACCACTAGTCTCAAATATATTACATTGGTATGGATTTTTGTATATTGATACAAATTTAAGGTTATTTTTGTTATACTGTATATATATATATATATTTCTACTCGTTTTTTTTTTCTTCCTTTCATTTTTAATTAAAAACTTTTGTTGTTGTTGCTATAGAGACAGAGTCCTCCTGGCTGGCCTAGAACTCACTATGTAGACAAGGACTGGTCTCCATTGCAAAGATCTTTCCACCCTGCCCTGTGAGTGTTAGAGGCCTGAGGCACCACACCCAGCCTCTTTTTTCCTTTGAAGTTCATTCTCGAAGTATTTTTTCACAGTGATGAAAAGCTGGCAAATACTCCAGATTTTGATCTACTCTTGTTTAAGGTATTGTGCCTCTGTACCTCATTTAACAATGTAATATAAAGTTTTAGTCCTTGAAAGCCATTTAGGACAATAAAGAAATACAGGTTAGTAGTCATCTATAACAATCAAACTTGTAGTCATGTTAGGCATGTATCCAAGGTCATACACAAATATATTTTAGATAGATAGGTGATCTTCAAACATTTCAAAGACCTACATAATATGGCATTTAAAATGTTTTAAGAACATAAAGCTTTTCATGACAGTGAGACACATCTGCTCCTGGCAGCACCAATGTACTTAAAAACGATGATGGGCATCAAAGAACCTCCATATGGAGTTGGCTTTCTTTGTGACAAAAGTTAGCCACTGGGCAAGAAATGTCCCTTGCTTAGACTACTGATAGTACAATGTCTAAACTAGACAAGCAGGATACAAAAGAAAGTGATGGCCAAACTTTGCCAAGACAAGTCCTTCAAATTTTCTGCTTTGCAGAAAAGTCTGTCAGATATTCTAGGCCTGTGGGCCGAAAATGGATGCCCCAGTGTAGCAGAGGAACCTTGGGTGACTGTCCAGACAGTCAGCAGTCTCTGTTGTTTCTATAGCTTGGGAAGTTGTTTGCTCTGCACTTCTTGTTTACTCAGGTAGTATTATTTATCCCTCTAGGGTCTCTGAGGGAGTTGAAGACGAGATAGTTATAGTTACAGTTTTCCTTGTTACCAAATTCAGAAAAGAAACTCACAAAAGAGGTATAAAGTGTATAAGACTGAGAGACACAAAAGCTTAATTGTTTATCTAATAAAACGTTTTGAGGTCTAAAAAGATAGTTTTGGGTTGGTAATACAAGCTATAATAAAAAATGATTTAAGTATAAAACTTTGAACTCATCAGGATAAGATAGATAATAGAATAATTTCTCAAAAATTACAAAATGAAAATGGACTGGATATTATAAAATGTAATTCTTACCTGATAATTGTTCTTATTGTATATAGTTTTACTATGTTAGAGTTAAAACCCCTTCCTTTTTATTGAGACAAAAAGGAGAAAATGTTACAAGATATTTGATTACACTGTGTAAAGATATGTCACTGTTATTGGTTTAATAAAAGCTAAATGACCAATAGCTAGGCAGGAGGTATAGGCAGAACTTCCAGACAGAGAGAGCTCTGGGAAGAAGAATGGAGGAATTGCCAGCCAAATACAGAGGAAGCAGGACATGCAGGAGGAGAGGTAAAAGCCACGAGCCACATGGCAACATGTAGATTAATAGAAATGGGTTAATTTAAGTTACAAGAGCTGGTTAGAAACAAGCCTAAGCCAAGACTGAGCTTTTGTAATTAATGATAAGTCTATGTGTCATTATTCAGGAGCTGGCAGGACAGAGAAAGACTCATTACATGGCTCCCTGGGAAGTGATTTTGTTCAAAACCTTCTTCCTGTCAGGGAGAGATAACAAGGTCAAGTGGATTTCCCCCTTTGAATAGAGGGGAGCCTGCTAGTCAACAGCATGTGAAGAGAAGTACAAAAATAAAAAAAAAAATACTCAAAGAGGAGTCAGGTTAGTGGCAGCCTAAGAGATTAAAGATCCAAGAATCTCTGTGGAAAGGGCAAACCCTTTAATCTGTCCCCTAAAACTGACTTCAAATGTGTGAAAGTGGCTATTCTTAGTAAGCCCCCATTTCTTGGGGGAACCTAAGATCACTGCTTCATGTAATTAAGTAAGATTAATTAATAGCAGAGTGGGGAATAAAAAATAAAGGAAATGTCTCCACCACCACAGAGCTAAGTTATAGTTGGGAAGATCACACATACTGGTTCATGAGCTATTAATTAGTTCTTACTGCTAAGAAGGGTGGTGAGTACTAGGGCTATGAAGAGAAGAACACAAGCTGTGTCCTCTGAGACTCCCCCAGGAACAGTGAGTGAGGGGGCCGTACAGTGAGGGAGGAGGAGGGAAAGGACTGAAGATATTACCAACACCCAATTGTTTATTCTTACTATTGCAAAAGAATCTGGTCCACTGTTTCCATCCATGCGGAAGAAACTCAGCTAATGTAATTCATGGCTATTTTCCACTCCCTTGCTTTCTACTTTCTGAATTTAGGACTGAAATTGGGAAGTGATTTAAACCTTCTTCCTCCTTTTGGGAGGTAGAAGCCCAAGAAACAGATGTGCTAACTGTTCAGCACTGTTCTTCAGCTTCTGTCACTGTGAAATTCTGAGGTGAGTCAACGTAAAGGAAGAGGATTACTTTGGTTCACAGCTTTAGATCCAGGTTATATGGCTCTTGTTTCTGGTCTGTGTGAGGCAGAACACCATGAGGTGGGGAGCATGTGGTGGAGCCCTCTGCTCATGGCTGTCCAGAAGCAGTGGCAGCAAGAGAGAAATAAACAGGGACCCGCTACCCCTTCCAGGACATGTCCCAATGACCCGCTTTCTCCAGCTTGCCCACCTCCTAAAGTTTTTCCCACCTCTCAATATCTCATTAAGTTATGATCCCATCAGTGGATTAATCCACAAATGCAATCACAGCCCTGTGATCTGATTACCCTCAAAGGCCTGTCTCTGAACACTGCACAGGAGTTTGGGGGGCATTTAAGACCCAAGTATACCATCAGCGTTGTCCACACATGGGGCTCACTTGCTAGGACTACCTGGTTTATGATTAACTTTTTCAGTAAGTCGGACAACGTTCCAAACCTGAGTGAGGAAGAGAGGTCATCTCTTGAACAACCATGGAGACATCAACAAGTGGTTCCATATGGACATGATTGAGACCATGGGCCCTCCAACCACTGTGGTCCAGACTGTCAATGCAACCAGGTCAGTTTAAATACACACTAGTAGACAATGCATGACTGGTAGGTGGGAGGCTTTTGTTTTGCTTTTTTAAGAGCTGGGATAATTATATTTTCACTGAAAGAAACAAAAAGAAAACCTAAGAAACAACAAAAACAAACGAGTAAAGAGATTTTTAAGTTTGCAGCGAGGTGGGTTGTTGATGAATTCCAATAATAATTGACCTAGAAAGCTGGGTGGTGGTGACACATGCCTTTAATCCCAGCACTAGGGAGGGAGAGATCTGAGTTTGAGGCCAACCTGAGTTCGAAGCCAGCCTGGTCTACAGAGTGAGTTCCAGGATGGCCAAGGCTACACAGAGAACCCCTGTCTTGAAAAAACAAAAATTAAAAAAAAAAAACAAAAAAAACCAAAACAAAACAGCTGGGCGGTGGTGGTGCACGCCTTTAATCCCAGCACTCAGGAGGCAGAGGCAGGCGGATCTTTGTGAGTTCGAGGCCAGGCTGGTCTCCAAAGCGAGTTCCAGGAAAGGTGCAAAGCTATACAGAGAAACCCTGTCTCGGAAAAAAAATAACAACAACAACAAATCAAATAATTTATTTAGAGTTAAGGATTTCCAAATTCCTGCCATCTTCTGGCTCTGCACTCAGTGAGGTCCAGTCACATTCTTGGAGTTTCATGATACTCCAAGGGTATGTGGGAAGACAACAACCTTGAAGTCACTCATCTGTCGTCTAAGCCGTGAACAGAACCTTTGATCTTATTTTATTTTAAAGTTGTTTGTACAATAAAGAGCCTTAGAAGACAGTATCATCTACACACACACACACACACACACACACACACACACACACACACACACATATGAGAGGCAGAGAGATGAAGATCCTTTAGATAGTCTGAATTCTCCACACCCTATGCTCCTTGTGTTGCAGCCCCTCTTTGTACCATGCTGTGGGAATCAGAGGATGAGAAAGTAACACAAAAATGATACTCTGGCATCTGACATTGTTGCAGCTAAGATTACCCTTTGAGGGTTGGAAAGATGGCTCAGTGGTTAAGAGCACTGGCTGCTGCTCCAGAGGACCAGAGTTCAAGTCTCAGCAACCACATGGTAAGTCACAAGCATCTCCAGTTCTAGGGGATCGAACACCCTCTTCTGGTCTCCTCAGGTACCATGCCCACAACTGGTGCACAGACATACATGTAGGCAAAAACACTCATATGCATTAAATAAATATTTAAGAAAAAATTGATCTTTGTTTCTGACTGGGAGTTTGTATCTTTTACCACTATCTGTGAAAATGGCAGCTGAGAATACCCGGGCACCTGAGCCCAGTGAGAGGAATCCTGAAGTAATAACTTCTTGGGTGGCTCTGTGGGAGCAGGACTCTCTTCCAAGGGACAGTCTTCCAAATGAATTTACTGTTTCATATCTTTGAATTTGTGAGGATGAGTTGAGCGGCATCTGGCCAGTTCCTGAGATGTCCTCAAGGAATCATTCCTGTTAGCCCCACGCAAAGCATTTGGCTCATCTCTTCACAGACTGTTTCTTCCTTAGCCTCAATGTGCTGCTAGTTTTGTGTCAACTTGACATGAGTTAGAGTTATTTGGGAAGAGGGAACCTCCATTGAGAAAATGTCCCTGCACAATTGACCTGTGGTGCCTTTTCTTAATTAATGATTAATGTGGGGTAGTTAATTAATTATTAACTACAACCCAGCCCATTGTGGATTGTGCCACCCCTGGGTTGGTAGTCTTGAGTTGTATAAGTTAGCAGGCACAGGCTGAGCAAGCCTTGGGGAGCAAGCCAGTAAGCAGCAGTCCTCCATGACATCTGTGTCAGCTCCTGCTTAGAGGCTACTGCCCTGCCTGAGTTCCTGCCCCGATTTACATCAGTAATGGAGTGTGACCTGAGAGTTGTAAGCTAAAATAAACCTTTCCTCTCCAAGTTGCTTTTGGTCATGGTGTGTTATCACAGCAATAGAAATGCTAACCAGGACAACTTTACACGGGCTTTTTAAACTTAACTGTAAGTTTTCCAAGTCTTTCTACTCTGTTTTTTGCTTCTGATTCTCAGTACAAACCTGGCTAAAAATGGCCAGCGATACCCATGCCCTGGCCAGAATTCTGGGATGCCTTCAATGTCCTCTACAGGATTAATTGATTGCCTTTAAGCTCAGCCTCCTGCAAAGTGCCACAATGCTGACACGCTGTAGACAAGGTCTTTACCAGACCTTGAGTGGCATCTGGTACTCATGGTCTCTGGTCCACGTGTGAGAAACATCCTGGTTCCCATCTGAAACCTCACAGTCTTCACATCTCCATTTCCAGCAGCATGGTGGGTCTTCTGAGTTCATCAGAGTTGTCCTTTAACTTCTCTGATAGCACTTTAGGCTTTCTCTAAAAATCTCCAAGGTCTTCCCACAACAGTTCCAAATGTTTAATAACAACACGGTCAGATTTAGTCACATCAATGGCCCTACTTCTTAGGCACCAGTTTTGTGGGTTAGTTAGCTTTCCATTACGGTGACCAAATCATCTGGGAGAACAACTTAGGAGGAAACAAAGTCTGTAGTTGAAGGTTTCCATAGTTCCTAACTGTGTTCCTTCTGGGCCTATGATGAGGCAGAGTAGCATGGTAGCAAGGGACAGGGCAGAGGGAAGTGGCAGGGGGTGCGGCGGAGGCTGCTTATCTAATGGCGGACAGAGAAGCGGACCAGAGAGCAAACAGAACTTCCAAAAGCATGCCTACAGTGATCTACTTCCTCCAGCTAGGCCACGCTTGCTTAAGTTCCCAGCACCTTCTAAAGCACAGCTACTGCCTGGGGACAGAGTGTTCCACATGCCAACTTGTGGGGGATATTTCATGTTTGTATCACAGTAAGTCTATAGTTTAGACCCCACTGGCATATTACCAATGGCTGTACCAGGAATCTATTTTCCTTTGCAGAGACAAGTTATTTGAGGCCCCAGCGGTTTCCGTGTTCTCAGTCACTACCTAGTATTTAAATGCAACACTTGTATATATTTGTGGGGCTCAGTGTGATGTTTTAATGTATGTGCACATTGCAGAAAGATCAAAGCTGTTAACATATCCATTAGCTACTGATTAATCATTTAAAATCTTTCAGAAACATTGAATTAGATGTTGACTACAGTCTTCCTGCTGTGCCACAGCTCTCCAAAAATTTCTTCCCCACACCAGCCCATCCCTATGGTGACATTTTATTTGTATTAAAATGTTATTTGTATGTTAATAAATAAAGTTGCCTGGGGGTCAGAGCTATTAGGAAGCCATAGGAAAGCAGGGCAGTGGTGGCGCACTTGGTAGGCAGAGCTGGGTAAGTCTCTGTGTGTTCAGGGATACAGCCATTATTGGATACACATGCCTTTAATCTCAATACCAATCATGGAAAACCTGGAGGCCTATACAGACAGGCCGTGAGGAGGCGGTCATGTGGTTGGGTTTACAACCAATGAGAAGGCAGAACAGGAACTCTATATAAAGACTTTAACACAGGGGTAGCTCTGGTTCAGAGAGGTAGGACCACTGCAGGAGGAAGGGTAAGGTTTTAGCTCTTAGCTCTGACCTCTTGGCTTTCTTCTTTGCATTGGTTCTGTGTTTCTTATTTAATAAGAAGGTTGGTTACATCGACACATCCCCAGCCTCCTTTGAGCCTTTAGTAACTAATATTCCTTTTTAAAAAGTGAGTTTGACTTCTTTAGGTTTAGTCTTTCTGTGCTTGTCTTCTGCTTTGCATCACAGCCTCCAGGTTTGTCAGAGAGAGAGTATGTGTGTGTGCGGGTGTGTGTGTGGGGGGGTGTGTGTGTGTGTACACGCATGGAGACCAGGGGACAACTCTGGATGTTTCTCCTCAGACCTTATTCACCTTTTTTTTCTCTTTCTTTCCTTCCTCCCTCTGTCCACCAGTAGGGTCTCTTATTGGCCTGGAGTTTACTGATTAAGCCAGACTATCTGGCCAGCAAGCTCCCGGTTCTGCTTGGCTTTGCCTCCCCAAAACTGGGATTAGAAGTGTGAACTCTAATTTTCACACTGTTTCTCATGCAGATCTCATATTCCATATTCCTCCATCTGTTGATGAAAAGCATGATGGTATGAAGTTTTCTTTCCAGCCTCTAAGAATGTCATTTAACTGGTCAAGGTGATGGACCATTTTGATATATTCACCTTCTCATTGGTAAGACTAACTAGAGTCTGAGACTGTATATGCAGGAGGCACAGCTATGTTTGAAAGATCAAGGGTTTTGAAAGTGGAGAGTCCTTTGGATCTTAGTTCTACAACTTACTTTTAATTAGCACACCCAGCTTCAGTTCTAACAGAGGGAGTTTTGTCAGTCCTGTAGTGAAGACCACGGGGTTTTAATACTCACTATTACCATGGGCTCCGTGGGATCCAAAGGCTACGTTTTAAGAGTGAGGTAGAACCACTTAATAAGTTCCACTCAGCCCTGCCATCCACAGAATTGTTGAGTGTTAAATGAAACCAGGCAGAAAGGACACCTGGTAGCCATGCAATTAGAGTGCAAAATATCGTCGCTATACAATATTGTTGCTATACAATAGTTACCTCAGTTGTTTTAATACGGCCCTTTGACTTTACTTAGCAAGATAGGAACAATTCTGACTAGTTTCCAGTCCATAGCAGAGAATACACTCTACAAGAGAGCCACCCCAGTTTTGTTTTGGGGTCTGTGTGGCAATGGTGGCGGCACAAATGGAAGATTGTAATATAAAGTGAGTTAGCTTTACTTATTAGTTTGGCAAAGCCAAACTTTTCCTCTGAGAGGAAAAGCTTGATTGAAGAATTGCCTTCATCAGACTGGCCTGTGGACAGGTCTATAGAGTACTGTCCTGATTAGTTGAGGTATGAAGATCCAGCCCACTGTGGGCAGCACTATCCTTAGGCAAGTGTTTCTGGGCTGTGTAAGAAAGCTAGCTGAGCATGAGCTGTGAGGAGCCAGTGAGTGAGGCAGAAAACTGCACTCCTCCATGGTTTCTGCTTCAGTCCCTACTTGGGTTCCTACCCTGACTTCCCTCAATGCTAGCCCTGGAAGTGTGAGCAACATAAATCCTTTCCTCCCCCGAACTGAATTTGGTCGGGGTGTTTTATCAGAATGAGATGAAGACAGTATCTATGGATGCTCAAATGAGCTTTCTTTCACGAATGACTGGGGACTGACAGAACGTTTACTCTAGAAGTTTAAGGATAGTGGCAGCAATCACTATACAGTTGCAGGGCCGAGAGAGCAACCAGTTGTCCTTTTCAAAAAGCTGGAGAAAGCCGGAGTGCTGTCACTATGACCTGGTGGACACTGGGACTGGGGCAAAGCGGGACTCTGATGCTAGCCAGTGGCTAGGGGAGGTGTTCTGGGGCTTGGGGATGTAGTTTAGCTGGTGGAGTGTTTGCCTGGCAGGATCCAGGATAAAGGGGCTGGGAAGTTGGATGGAGCCGTCTGATGCCCCCACCAAACATTTTTGTCAAGGGGTGTGTGTGTGTGTGTGTGTGCGCGCGTGCGTGCGTGTGTGTGTGTGTGTGTGTGTGTGTGTGTGTGTGTGTGTAGGCCAGGGGGTTTCCGATCCTCCGGAGCTGAAAAAAGAGGCAGTTATGGGTGCTGGGAATCGAATTCGGAGCTCCTAGTAGAGCAGGAAGCCTCCAACCGCCAAGCCCTTGTCTCTCTAACCCCCTCCCCATCTCTCTTCTGTGGAAGAATTTTGTGTGTGAGCGATGGGGGTGTACACGCCACAGCCACATGTGGTGGTCGGAGGATGGCTTTGTGGAGTCGGTTCTCTCTTTCCACCTTTGTGTGTGTATCAGGCAGCGAGCGCCTTTACCGACTGTGCCATCTCAAGGACCCTCACCCCTCTTTCTAACGGAGTGCTGAGGATGAAGCGGCTGGAGCAGAGCCCGTCTGCTAGAGCAAACAGAAAAGATAGAGACTCACCAGGGAACAGGAGGTTGTGATGATTGTGACTGGTGCCTTACCATGGGAGTCGGGGGACTCAGCTGACATTCCAGAGGTTTCTTAGGGCATTGATGGCTGTTTGGGGCACTGGGCATGTTCAACAGCATCCTTGGTTGTGGGCTGTTTGGGGCACTGGGCATGCTCTTCAGCATCCTTGGTTGTGGGCTGTTTGGGGCAGTGGGCATGCTCTATAGCATCCTTTGCTGTGGGCTGTTTGGGGCACTGGGCATGCTCTTCAGCATCCTTGGTTGTGGGCTGTTTGGGGCACTGAGCATGCTCTGCAGCATCCTTGGTCTTTACTTACTAGATGCTACCCAGTAGCACCTTCAACAGTGGTGACAAACAAAACCAGTCCTAGCCATTGTCTGTGTTCTGAGTGGTGAATTCATCCCCATTAAGAACTTTTGGGGGTTAGGGATTTAGCTCAGTGGTAGCGCGCTTGCCTAGCAAGCACAAGGCCCTGGGTTCGATCCTCAGCTCCAAAAAAAAAAACCTTTGGACAGAAGATAACGAAGAAACTGATTTGAATAGCTCATTTGTAGAACTAGAAGTAACCAGCAATGAGAGGAAGATGGAGGAGCAGGACAATCCAAGGCACACAGGAAATTTCTGGTTTGGAGGATTTAGTGATAAAGACGGGAAAAATAACGGGGTCGGATTTGGGGGTAAAGTTAAGAATTTTCTGTGGAGATGTTAGTTTTGTAACTAACTATGTAACTGTTTTTGCAACAAATTACTGCAAAGTTTATTTTCTTGCAGTCCTAGAAGACAGAGGTCTGACATGGTTCTCAGTAGGCTAGAACACAGCTGTCAGCAGAGCTGACCCCTGACATTGAAACTGTGCCCCTCCAGCTTCAGAGACTGGCAGCATTCCTCACATCACTCCAACCTCTGTTTCCTTTGTCACATCATCCTTTCCAACTCTGACTCCTGTTTCTTTAGGAGTGGATCAGTACCACATGAGTAAACCAGGGCAAAGTCCCCCCATGTCAAGATCTTTAACTTGATTGTATTTATAAAGTCTCTTTTGCCCTACAGTGTAACTTTGAAGGTTTCGGGGGTCAGGATATGGACATATTGGAGCACCCTCATTTCTATCTATGGGGGTATCAAAGGTGTCTAAAATGCAGCCAAATGTATAGCATTTGGGTTTGAGAGATTAGGACTAAATGACACAAAGTCATTGGCATTTTAGATGCTTATGGATATGGCTATTCTTGAGGGAGGAAAGGGTAAGAAAAATACCAAAGGCATTATTTTAAGAAACATTATTACATGGGTGGGTGTATCAGGATTAGAATTGCTGCATGCGATAGATGCTGAAACAGTAATGGTTTAAGTAGGAGAGAACACTCTTAAAATGGTAAAGTAGTCTGGGTTACGATGGCAGTTTCATTACACCTTCAACAGGACAGGTCCTTCCATCTTCCCACTCCGTCATCTTCAGGTGCTCGGCTGTCATCTTCAGGTACCACAGAGCAACATGGCTGCTCAGCAGTCATCTCTCCAGGCTCCTGGGAGGAGAGGGGAAGGGCAAGGCAGGCCTCTTGACTGAGTCAGGTGTTTCTTGTTTTAATTCTCATTCTCTCCTGCTCCAAGACAGGACCTTTGCTATGCAGCCCAGGTTGACCTAAACACTGACATCCTTTCACCTCAGCCTCCTGAGTGCATGTGATACAATCTCAGATCTAAAACACAAAAAATAAAAAAACTTCTTGCCGGGCGTGGTGGCACACACCTTTAATCCCAAAACTTGAGAGTCAGGAGAAGGAGGATCTCTGAGTTCAAGGCCAGCCTGGTCTACAGGGCAAGTTCCAGGACAGTCAGAGCTACACAGAGAAACTCTACCTTAAAAAAAAAAAAAAAAAAAAACAGGGTTGGAGAGATGGCTCAGAGGTTAAGAACACTGACTGTTCTTCCAGAGGCCTTGAGTTCAATTCCCAGCACCCATATGGTGGCTCATAACCATCTATAATGAGATCTGGCCTCCCCCTTCTGGCCTGCAGGGATACATGCAAACAGAACACTGTACACATAATAAATAAATACATCTTTAAAAAACAAACAACAAACAAACAAACAGAAAAGAACAACAACAAACAAACAAAAACTTTGCAAGGCAAGGTTTAAGCAGGGAGAGCAATTGGGGGATGGGAAGCACGAAGGGGTAAGGGGTGGAGGACAAACCAAAGTGTAGGGTGTAACATGAAAAAGCCATGTGGAAACCTACTATTTTGCAACCCAATTTAAAAATATACTTTTAAAAGTTAGCTAGAAGGAAGATACCCTGCATAGCTGGGGAATGTCCCTAGAAGCCACGAGTTACTGACAAAATCCTGTGTCTAGTGTGAGCGTCCCCACACGAGCTGTTGGTCAGGGAGGCCCTGGAGCCTGCAAAACAGCCCCGGCTCTTGCTGCTCCTCTTGGTTGTCTATCACAGCTAGATGACAGACTCAGTTGCCGAAGACGAGACACACTTTGGTTGCAGGATATAGAGGAATCAAGCTGGAACTGAGCTGGAAACTTCCTCCCTGCTGTCTGGGTTCATAGTGCCAGAGAATGCTGTGCAGGCTGCTGGGGGAGAAGAGGCATCAGCAGTTTTAACCCAGCTATGAATCCCGTGAACTACACCACCCACTTGCCAGACAAGATGAGCTCGTTTCTGCAATCGTGGTACAAGTGTTAAGGGAGTGACCAAGTACTCTCTGCTTGGATTAAAGGCTTGCTCCAGAGAATTCACACCTGCTATTTGTAAACCAGGTTAAAAACTCATGGCTAGGGAAGTTATGGGCCTTAGAGGGGAACTTCTGTTGTTTAGCTAAATTGACACAGTATCAAAACTGCCTAGACAAAATAGCCCTAGACAATTCTCAGCCTTAATAGAAGCCTCCTTTGCGGTGAACAGATATGACTGTAAAGACAACAGGCTTCTCAAGGTGCTGAGAATAAGTGATGGCTGGATGCTCAGTTCTAAACAAGGCATTTATACCACCATTCCTAAGGCTTGGGGAACACTGTCGAAGAATGTAAGTGCTGGTGCATAGGGAGAAAGGCTGCAGAATGCCGTCTTCTGGGCATGACCAAACTGTAGCAATAATGAACGCACAGCAGCTGTGGTTACCTGTGCTGGGCCTGCATGAAACTGGCCCTATCGACAACCAGTGTTGAATGGGGATGGGGATCACGGCCCTGCCCAGCCCTCTGAACTATTGGCTATCAATAGGTTCAAAGAGAGGAGGATCCATTGTCTTCAATTGTGCACCCAGTGCTTAGCCCACCAGGCTCCCATGGATAGTTCCAAGTGTGTGGTCATACAAATGGCCTTGCTTAAATTTGGTGGGTCACAAAACAGACAGACACGTGGAAGGGGATAAGTAGAGAAGGGGAGTTGACAGGGGTGTGGTTGAGAATTATTAGATCGCAGGGTACACATGTATGAAATGGACAGCTCTAATACTAAACAATAGAAAGAATAGGTACAGAACAGGAATAGAAAGAAAGAAACCTGTTGATAAGAATGAGGAGTGATCATGACGAAGGACAGAGAGGCTGTGGCTGGTACCTCAAGAGTACCCTTGCCTTCATATGAACTCAGGCTGGATTTGGTTGTGATACATTAAGCTCCCACTGTCAAGGTATTCTGCTTGAGAATTCTGGGAGAAAAGGGCAACTGTTCCAGCTGACAGAATCTGTTACAAAAGCACAGTCCCGGACAGTACTCTCTTTATCTACTAGAGACCTTGATGCTAAGCTGCTTATCAAATTTAGGTTGGAGGACAGGAAGAAAGCTATCAGAATCTTCAAGCGGGTCTCTCAACAAAATAGCTTAGTGGATACAGCTACATTTCATTTTGGAGAATTTATCTGAATCTTGGCCTGACTTTGAGTCAACTAAAACCACCCTTCACCACCTTGAGACACCTGCTTGGGATGTACTGAAATGGCCTTTTCTATTACTTCCCAAGAAACACCCCATCCCACCCCCCTCGCCAAGAAACACTTGTCTAATGTCCCAATCCCAGAATCACTGAAGAGCTGCTGTTCTAGAACCAGCAGTCATCAACAGTACAGCTACTTAATTCTACCCCAAACAGGTGAGCGATGTACTATGGTGGGCTTTTCCCAGTCTCACAGGTCCTCACAGGGGTCCTCTAGGCAGCGTGCTGTTTCAATCTGTATCGAATCTCCAGGGAAGCAGAAGGGTGGACGAGCAATTCAACATTTCCCGCCCCATACTGCCTCTAGTGCAAACATTACCATCTCGATTTGTCTCCATTCTTGTCGAGACAACCATCAAGGTTCAGGAAAAGTTGGCTAGGACTTGTGTTATACCAGCACATGAGATTTAAAAAAAGGACACCAGTCAGGTATGGTGACACACTTGTATTCTCAGTGCTTAGGAGGCTACAGCAGGAAGATCTCAAGTTCAGAGCAGCCTAAACTCAGGCAGACTCCGATTCAAAAAAAAAAAAAAAAAAAAAACCGCCGGGCGGTGGTGGCGCACACCTTTAATCCCAGCACTTGGGAGGCAGAGCCAGGCGGATCTCTGTGAGTTCGAGGCCAGCCTGGGCTACCAAGTGAGTTCCAGGAAAGGCGCAAAGCTACACAGAGAAACCCTGTCTCGAAAAACCAAAAAAAAAAAAAAAACCCAACCAAAACAACAAACTAACAAAACATTGTCAGGTTACTGGGAAAACTAGACACACTTGGATAGATGAGTGCATGAGCATTAGGCATCCATTCTTTTAGCCAAACTCAGCCCCATTTAGATGCTTTTAGGGGAATGTGAAGGCTGTAATCCATGGATTCTTGGTCTCACACAGGGAGAGGTGACCTTTTAGAATGGCATGCTTTTGTTTGCCATGGATACAAACCTCTAATGGCACTTCTGTCCCAATGAGGCTCAGGTTCATTCCACTTGGAAAAATCATCTGTGGCCTTCATTCCACATTTTATAACTGTAAACCATGTGGCAGTATGTCTGGCCCAGCTAGTCCCAAACTAGCTAATGTAGTTTATTGAGTACTGGTTGACATGCCACAGACAATTCCTGAAATCTCCACAACTCTAAGGGCTAACACAATGTCAGTTTGCAGATGGGGAGTCCAAGGTCCAGAGAGGTGAGTGTGCTTGATTCCCTTAGGCACAGACATCAGAAGGCTCAAACTCTTGGGAGCCTGTTTTCCTCCAAACTTCACCAGTAAAAGCTACAAAAAGTCATACTTTGAGTATAATATGTACAAACTCTGTGTACGTGATTTGGAAAGTCTCTACGTTTCTCCTACAACTCTAGCTGGAAAGGTATGTCATATCTAGTCTGGACTGATACAGGCCTTTTTCAGGTAGGGACAGCTACAAAGGCATTACTCATGCTGAATAAGAAAAGCTACTGCTTAAGAATTTATACACTGGGCTGGAGAGATGGCTCAGTGGTTAAGAGCACTGGCTGCTATTCTAGACGTCCTGAGTTCAATTCCCAGCAACCACATGGTGGCTCACAACCATCTGTAATGAGATCTGGCATGCAGGCAGAACATTGTATACATAATAAATAAATCTTTAAAAAAGAAGAATCTTAGCCGGGCGGTGGCGGCGCACGCCTTTAATCCCAGCACTCGGGAGGCAGAGGCAGGCGGATCTCTGTGAGTTCGAGGCCAGCCTGGTCTACAAAGGGAGATCCAGGAAAGGCGCAAAGCTACACAGAGAAACCCTGTCTCGAAAAACCAAAAAAAAGAAGAATCTTATCGTCCCCTTAAAAAAAAAAAGAATTTGTACACACAGCATATTTGTATTATGGTGTGGCTGCCCATGGAAAAGTCCTGAACCAAAAAGCAAGCAGGCATCCAGCATTCCACCTTCTGTGGGAGAGGGAGACTGAGGGTGTTAGATCTCACTGAGGTATTTGTATCATGTAGAACTACTGATGGTGTGGCTGAACATTCTGAGCCATGTCTAGATTAGGAACAGCATTGCTCAAGGCAGACAGCAAGGTGGATGGATCTTTCTTGTACCCAGGAGGTAAAGAATTCATGTTGGAGCCGGGCGGTGGTGGCGCACGCCTTTAATCCCAGCACTCAGGAGGCAGAGCCAGGCGGATCTCTGTAAGTTCAAGGTCAGCCTGCTCTCCAAAGCGAGTTCCAGGAAAGGCACAAAGCTCCACAGAGAAACCTTGTCTTGGAAAAAAAAATCATGTTGGAAATGGGAGGGTCATTTGCTCTGAGAGAGAGGGGAGGGGAAGGCTAAGATGCTCAAGGAGCATGCCAATGGCTGAACTGGGAAACTAGATATAGAAATCTGATAGGGTGTCCACTGATTCAGTGGACTTAAGAGCCCCCCTGATTACAGGGGAGCTGCTCATAGAAAGGAGGGATTTTCCTCCAAGACTCGGGTCAGGCATGAGAACAGAGAAAGCAGAGGGCCGAGTTTCCAGGCTGGGTTTACAGAGCAGATCCAAAAAGAAGCACAAATGACCAAGGCAGAGGAGATGGAGAATTCAAAGACTGATAAGAAATCCCAAGAGGCTGGCTAAGGACAGAGGTCACAAGTGAATGACAAGGGCCTGGGGGTTTGGTTAGTCCAGGTAGATACAACAGACATTCACTGACATGCAGATGATTAAGAGAGGATGTCAAGGAGCCTAAGCCAGCCCAAGTGCTTAGTGGCTGTGATGATGGGCAGTAGGGACAACAGGTTCATGCACATGAGATCCCACTAGCAGCTGTCTGTGCCAGGAATGATCTGGAAGATACCAGTCGTGAGGCTTCTGTTGTGGACAATGTGGAGACTGAGTAGGCTCCATTTGTGAGGCCTACGGGAGCACAGGCCTGGAGCAAACCTAGTTTCTATTAAACAAAGCAAGTATCTATTAGAAGATGACTAAGTAGTTAAGAGTACTTGCTTATCCTACAGAGGATCAAGGCTCCATCTGTAACTCGTTCCAGATCTGATATCCACTTCTAGTCTCTGTGGGCACCAGGCACACACGTGGTACTCATACATAGATGCAGGTAAAACACTCATACACATAAAATACAAATAAATTTTTATTATTATTATTTTGGGACAGGGTTTCCCTGAATAGTCCTGGTTGTCCAGGATATCTCTGTAGACCAGGCTGGCCTTCAACTCAGCGATCCTCCTGCCTCTGCCTCCTAGTGTTGGGATCAAAGGTGTGCACCACCACATGCAGCTAATAAATCTTTAAAATGAGATAACTCATTTCATATGAAGCTTGTAAGTCACCCTGGAAAGTGCAGGGGTCAGCCTGTATGATAGCTAGCAAGGTAATCCATCTAAGTGACCTTTAAGCTTTGCCCATCTACGAGCAACACAACTTTGTTTTGCCATTTGGCAAAGCTCTGAACCAGTGAAACTTACTGTTTGTATTTTTCAGACAGGTTTTGTTTTGTTTTTATTTTCCTTGAACCAGGGTTTCTCTCTGTACCTTTGGAGCCTGTCCTGGATCTCACTCTTTAGACCAGGCTGGCCTTGAACTCACAGAGATCCGCCTGCCTCTGCCTCAAGTGCTGGGATTAAAGGCGTGCACTACCACCACCCAGCTATTCGGACAGGGTCTTATGTAGTCCAGTCTGGCCTCAAACTCACTATGTAGCCAAGGATGACCTTGAACTTCTGATCCTCTGGTCTCCACTTCCCAAGTACTGGGATCACAAGAATGCACTGCCATACCTGGAATGCTAGGTATCAAAACCAGGGCTTCGCACATGCTGTACATTCTTACCAACTGAGCTACAGCCCCAGGCCTGTTGAAACTTTCTTAAAGTGTCCCATAGATTAAAAGTTTCAGGGACACAATTTCTTTCTGCAACTGTTATTACTTTTGAGACAAGGCATCACTGTGTAGCTCAGGCTGACGTAGAACTCAAAATCCTCCATGTCCCACCACATCCAACTGTCACTCCCAAGTCCTATCATAACAAGAAGCCAGCCCTAGACAACACACAAATGAACAAGTGACTGTTCTAGTAGGGTTCACTTTCTATTTAGGGGTGAGGCTGGGTTGGGCCTCTATGTGATACATATTGATATAGTCCTCTATATAAACAGTTTTAGCCCCCAGCCCAGCATTTTCTACATTACACCTCAAACAATACAATGATCTAATTTGACAATTTTCCCTCCACGTTTACTCACCAAGCTGTAGACCTATCTAAAATGAAATGTTAAAAATACTAACTTGGCCGGGCGGTGGTGGCACACGCCTTTAATCCCAGCACTCGGGAGACAGAGACAGGCGGATCTTTGTGAGCTCGAGGCCAGCCTGGTCTCCAAAGTGAGATCCATGAAAGGAGCAGAGCTACACAGAGAAACCCTGTCTCGAAAAACCAAAAAAAAAACCAAAAAACAACAAAAAAACTAACTTGATATTTAAATGTCTGTATAGATACTTACTAAATATGAACGCGGTGTGGATTTCTGGCGAACAGGAAACAGAAACAAGTTCATTACTGAGAATTTTATTGTGCATGCCATAGCGTGTGTGGAGGTCAGAGGACAATATGCTCAGTCAGTTCTCTCCTTCAATTATATGGATCCTCAGGACTGAACTCAGGTCCCGAGTCTTGAAGAAGGCAGGCAGAGAGCTGCCTTTTACCCAACCCATCTGCTCAGCCCAGAATAGGGAATTTTGACCAAGACTGAGCTACAGCAAAGGTTTCTTGGTTCTGGTTTCATCCCTGTTGCTCTTCAGATGCGCATGCCTAGCTCAGTTAACTTCACCTGCAAAATGTCAGTCGGAATGCAAACCATCTCTTAAAATCTCCCCAATCGCCAGCATATTAAGATGTCAATAACGTGATTTAAAAAAAAATCACATTTAATTTTTGTTTAATCATGTAAACAAATCTCTAGCAATTGAAGTCAGCCCATTTAAAAAAACTGAATGGCATTACCAATCATTACGCATTGATCCCCTGCCAATGTGTATTTCTTAGAATGATGCACTGTATGCTGTTGACAGACAGGGAGATTGTCAACCAGAACACTTATTCTTTGAGGACATGCATATGGTAATCCTAAGTTTCCTGTGAGTAGGATAGCTTAGGATATGCTTAGTTTTTGAAACACACTAAATTCCCAACCAAAATCTAGAATCCAATTAAGTCTATTTTTTAAAAAAGATTTAGCTATTTATTATATATACATATTCTGCTTGCATGTATACCTACAGGCCAGAAGAGGGCGCCAGATCTAATTACAGATGGTTGAGAGCCACCATGTGGTTGCTGGGAATTGAACTCAGGACCTCTGGAAGAACAGTCAGTGCTCTTAACCACTGAGCCATCTCGCCAGCGCCCCAATTAAGTCTAAATGCGATACTCTTTTATTAAACAAATGTATATAGCCAAAGGCCAGTGTGTATCTCAATAGTACTCTGGAGATTCATCAGGGAACAGGAGCTCCCGGTGTATCTGCATGCCTGAGTACACCTGGATGATCTATGCAGCTCTCATTCAGCGCCCAGCAACATCTGTGGTTTTTAAAATGTTCTAACAAAAGGAAGCTCAAATAGTTGCCACTAGAAATGAATAGGTTCTCAGTTTACTTCTGAGTTTGACCAATAGGAAGTAGTCTAAGACTATGGAGCTGTGGAAAGCTAGTCTCTGTTGAGGCTTTTCCCCTAGACAGCCAGTGTGCACTCCAACACGTCCTCTATAGTTACAGCAATCTCCAGTGGTTAAGTGAATGAACAGAACAGAATGTCTGTAAAAGAAGGTGCACCAGAAGACAAAAGGTGCATCTCTACCCACCTAAAACACCAACTTAAACAAGTGAAGCAAGGTCACATCAGAAGCAAGCAGATTTAAACAAAGGAAACATCAGTGTTCAGAAAGGCATTAGAATTCATGTGCATAAACTCTCCATTTACAGAAGACAAGTGCTCACACTGGCTGGTTCTAGTTCTAGGTCCACGCCATAAAGACAGAGGCCAGCCTGGCGGTGGTGGCGCATGGCAGTCACACATGGAAAATGGACACATGTCTAAAACACCCATCCTTACAGGAGGTTCTGTTGGGCAGTCTTTCTAAACATTCAGAATACAGGTGGCCCTGGGAAAGAACTCACCTGACTTTCCTTTATACCACTAACTAGCCACCTACAATAAACTAAGAACAAGCAGATGAGTTAAGAGGGCTAGCTTTCTGCCCCATTTTCCTTATTTCTCAGAAGTACCCTTTACAGCTAAGACTGTCTCCTTTCTGCATTACTCACAGTATTTACCTTCTGCATCATTAGATGTTTTACTTGAGTCCAGCTAGCCTTAGAGCGCAGGAGGTACCATCTGTGCAGCATAGGCCTTAGATGATGTACTAGCTACAGAAATAAATTCAATCGAAGTTATGACTAACCAATAGGGATGCTTTACTCACGACCTCACAAAATGTACACCCTGAAGTAACCAGCACTTGTCAGATAATAACTCAGTCATCAGAACTTCATCATTTCTAGGTTCCAGGATAAAGTATCTGAATTTATAAACTGTAAGACCAACATACTACCTGTTGTAGTAATGAGGTTCTTTGAATTTATAATGAGGGCCTCATATTATAACATATTAAGCCAAATGTTTACAATCATCTTAATGGCTCATTTTTTTCTATTATTCCCAGGATGCAAGAGAAAGAAAACTCCAGGACTTTCTTTGCACACAGGTTAAAAAGTGTCCTTTGAAAGCTGTTACTAAAACATAATAGTCACCAAGCCCTGTGTCACAAAGGCTCAACCTTTGAACGACTCAGTAAGAAGCCTATGGCTGGAGATGACTCAGTGGTTAGGAGCACTGGCTGCTCTTCCAGAGGACCCAGCTTGGATTCATAGCAACCACACTGCAGATCCCTTCTGTAACCAGTCCCAGGGGATCCAGCACCGTCATCTGGCCCCTAGGGGTACTGCACATGTGTAGTGCACAGACACACATGGAGACAAAACATCCATGCACATAAAATAAATCCTAACAAAAAACCAGCTCTATCTGCCTAAAATTCCAAATTTGTTCCCAGAGACTGCTTTCAATTTCTTCTATGAAATAAAATTTATGTCACGAAGTGCTTTGTCAGATTTTAGAGGCCTACTTAATCTTCTCCACTTTTGAAATCATTAATGAGGTCCTTTTCCCAGCTTTTTCACTCTCCAAAAGACACCACTATCACCCTTATTTCCCTAGCATTTCCTATAAATTTAGGACCACTCAGCAAGTGCATGACGATTCCCCCTTATACATTACATTCTGACCAAAGAATGAAGGGTGAGTGTTGCTTTAGTTTGAGTTGTCCCAGAGGCCAAGGTTACACCATCCAGTACCTCCACTAGACCACAGCTTTACATTAGGGAATGTTTAAACAGCTAAAACTTTGTCAACACTTATTTAACAAAGCAGAATCGAGCCAGGCGGTGATGGCACAAGCCTTTAGGCAGAGGCAGGCTGATCTCTGTGAGTTCCAGGCCAGCCTGGACTACAGAGTGAATTCAGGACAGGCTCAAAAGCTACACAGAGAAACCCTGTCTCAAAAAAAAAAAAAAAAAAAGCAGAATCGAAAGGTCACCATCCATGGTTGTTTTTAATTTCTTCTTACTGTTGGAAACTTACAAACTATCTCTAATAAGTTGGCAGAGAGTACCACTACCAATCGCACATACACAGAAGTTCCAGTCCTGTGTTTCTGAATAGGTGTTTAAGGACAATTCTGAATTACACCTGTGTCTTAGATAATAAAGAATTAGAAAGTAAGGTCTAAGTTGCTGGTTTCTAAAAGTATTTTAAGTTAATAGTTCAGCTATAAAGAAGTGCTAAATACTCTTTATTTGATATTATACATAGATCACAGTAAGTGCCTTTCAATAGTGAAAGGCAGCATCCTTTGACAGGGAATTCTAATTAAAATGACATCATCAAGTCAAGAATAGACAGTTGCTTCCTGGCATTCCATTGCCTGTAACAGGCCAGTGAATACAAACTGAAACACAAGTGAGTCTTCTTGTTTCTGAGTGACAGAATTTTCCCAGTGTTTAAACATATCCGTATTCCCAGTTATATAAATTTAAATATAAAACCATTCAACAGGTTTGAGGTGACACCCCATCTTTGTGGAAAGTATAACTTTAATAAGTCCAATCCGATCTTGAGAAAGGGAGAGCTGTGATAGTGACTGGAATTGTTATTTTTAAAAAAGATCATATCCACTTTACTGTAAGTCATTTTTACTTAAATCAGGACCGTCCCAACAAAAACATTGTTAGCCATTCATGATCTGAATTTTGATGTATGAATTAAATTATGGTACACATTAAAAGCCATGAGACATTTGTTTTGTAATAAATAAGGCAGTGGAATTACTCATTAGTAGCCTTTTTAAGATAAGCTATTAGGTCTGCCCTTTCTCCCTTCTTCTTAATTCCAGCGAAGATCATTTTTGTTCCAGGGATGTACTTTTTGGGATTCTCCAAATACTCCATCAGGGTGTCCTCTCCCCAGGTGATGCCTAAACAGAAAAGGATGCAGTGGTTAAGTGTCTTACACTCCTGATGAGTCTGCCATTGGTTACACCCATGCAGTCTGTGCTGGGATTTAGCAGTTCCCACTTACCTTTGTTCTTGTTGGCATCTGTGTACGAGAATCCAGCCGCCTGACCAGTCTTCCTCCCAAACAGACCATGGAGATTTGGTCCAGTCTTATGCTTGCCTCCCTTTTCCACAGTGTGGCACTGGGCACACTTCTGAACAAAAATCTTCTTGCCTTTCTCAACATCACCCATTTTTATTTCTACAAAAGAAAAGACCCAACAGCTCAAATAACTTGCTCACGGAACACATACAACGGGTTCTAATGACCATCCGAATCACCTAACTACCCATTATCCCATTGCTATTCTTATGTCCTTAACATCAGGCCGGATTCTACCTTACTCAGTCCACTTGCAATACTCTCCAACAGCAAGCCCACTAATTAGGAGACCCCCCCTTTTATCTTCATGATAGGCTCGTGCCCAATGAAGGAAGTGGGAACTCAACTCAGAAGAAGGCAAGGTCAAAACGTCACAAATATGAAATTGGACTACAATTCCATTAAACCAAAACCACTGCAATTCTAACGTTTCGGGATGCTTAATTGCTGTCTGTGCGGCCAATTAAGGACACTTCCAAAAACAAGACAAAACACAGCAATGGGGGAGGGGGGTGTCCTAAGTGCTTTCACCAGCTCTCGTCTCATTTGGAGGTTAAGTCGCTCTCTCTTGCATTAGTCTGACACCGGAAAGCAAGGGAGGGCTGGGGCAGGAGCCTTCTGCTTCTCGCGTCCTGAGATCCCCCGGGGTGACCACGAGGTCACCCATCCCAAGCCGGTCTCAAGGAGAATGAAGAAACCCACCCTTCCGGATGCCTGATCAGGAAAAGAACCCGCCAGGTCCTGAGAAGCAGCAGCCTCTGCTCTCTAAAAAGGGTGGTGGGCGAGTCGTCTCCAGAACTCCGGGCCCCGGCCCTGCGCCCACGCCACCTCCAGCCCTGCCGCGGCCCTGCACGCCCCACTCAGTCAGGCCCGCTCCGGCCTCATCGCGCTCTTCCCGCCCCGTGTCCCCGTTACGCGCTCACCGCTCCCGGGTGATCAACACCACGATCGCTACGACCCGAAGACGGACGGACGTCCCGCTCACTAGCCCAAGGACACGCCGGCCCGCGCCTATGTACCGGTGTCGGTGCAACCGCACTTGTTCTGCCCGCCCGCGGCCCGACGTACGGCAGCGTCGGCTGCTGCGACGTGACGTGGCCGCGCCCCATTGGCTTCCGCATCGGGACCGCGCCAGCGCGGAGCGCGCGCATGCGGGCTAGCAGGTTAGGGTGTGCCCAGAGGGCGCCCTTCCTCTAAAGGCCTCGTTTGCCCGGCGCTTACGACAGGCCCTCGGACGTAAGGCGTGGACGTGGGTGATGTCACCCTCGGCTCCCTGAGATTGCGTGTGTGGGAGGCGGGGCGGCGACTCCCTCGGGATCCAGGGCGGTGCAGCGTGCCTCAGGTATCTTATCACTTTGCTCTGAAGACTCCTTCGGCCGCCGCCGCCCACGGGACTGCCGCCCGGTCCGCTGGCGACCTTGGCGACCTTTACCCAGGCTTGGTCAAGACTCCCTGGCTGGCGCAAAGTGCGCCGGCCTCCGAGTGGACGCCAGCTGGTGACCTTCACTCTGTTAAACCATCTTCCCACTCTCCCAGGGACCGAGCGCCATGGTACTTGGGGCAGACAGGGTCGTCGCCCCCAGTCCCTGTCCCCTTCCCCTGGTGTTTGTAGAAAAACAAGGAGGGTGTGCTGGCAAGCTTTTAGGAAGAAAAGCAGTATTTGACCTGATCCTTGGGAGTCCACTGGAGTTGCATCCCTTCTGACCATACCGGGGATGGAAGTTTTGTTAACACACTTTCCAGTTGCACTTCAAAACGAACTCCCCGACACGCTAAATTCTGCCACTGCAAGTTTTCTTCATTCCTCTTACCTCCCAAGTTCAGACCCCAAATTCTGATGAGCATCGGTCCTTTTCTATGTTCTGTCTAGCCTTCACATCCTGTCAAGTGTTTACAGATACCTGGTTCTTTGGCAGGCTCTTGGTGTCCAGAGTGAAAGCGCAAATTATGGTGGAGTTTATTTAGATTCTACCATCTTTCCTTCCACCGGCAGATTAACTCTAGATGTTAGGAGGCTGATCTAGATCGCCTTAGATTCCTTTCAAGCCACTGGTCCTATGATCTGCTCTAGGGAATACATCAGTCTATGAGTACAATTATTCTTAGTTATCTCCAAGGGCAGTTGACTCCAGAACAGTCCCCATCACCCATACAGAATCCTATGGGTGCTCAAGTCCCTCTCATGAAATGGTGTAATATTTGCATACAATCTACACAGTTTCCCCAACATTTACATCATCTCTAGATTATAACATGCCAAATGCAATCCTATATAATGTCACTTAGGGAAAATGACAGAATCTCCAAAGTCATTCAATATGCCTGAGGGTATTGTAAGTCTAGCTACATAGTATATGATGTGATCTGGTGTTTTTTTTTTTTAATTTTTTAAATTTTTTAAATTTTTTAAAATTTAACCCATGGATGTGGAATCCATAGGTAGAGAGATCTGCCTGTATTTTCATTTTTTTTTAACTGTCTTGACTTTTAAATCCTCTTTCTCTGACACAACACTGAACTGCCACATCTTACTATAAACAGTAGAACTCAGAACATATTCAAGACTTTTTGTAGCTTTTAGGGGAACTCACTGAGCATTCAGATATAATCCTTACATAGGCTTATTTAAATTATCCGTATCTAGGCTTATTTGGCAAACTCTCAAAGTTTTTTTTTAAAGACCTGCCTTAGTAAATCCATGGACATTCACTATGTCCTTAAACCAAGTCCTGATGCTGCCTTCCAGGTTCCTCCAAAGAGAATGTCGTCCGTACTGAGGCCTCGCTCTCCCGTATCTCTCCTTTGTACATCAGAAGTTACTGTTCTTATAAAGTTTATAAAGGAGGTGGCTGACCACAGATTTCCAGTAGGAACATCCTGCTGCAGGGTTTGTACACCACTGACTCAGTTGACCAAGCGAATGGACTGACATCTTACATTTTATTCCCTAACACTGCATAATGGGGGGGGGGGGGGTGCACACCAGTGACCCTGGCACTGGGAAGGAGACAGGAGAATGAGAAGACCAGTCATCCTTGACTAGTTCAAGGCCAGGCTGGGTGGAATAAGGAGACCTTGTCTCAAACAAATAAATTTATTCCCACGAGGAAGAGGATAGAAAACAGACAATTCAGTATTTCTCTAGCTGAGGAAATTGTAGATAAAGAGTCTTGTTTCTGAAAATTGTGGAGAGATAATGGAAAAGCAGCACTCAGGAGGCAGAGGCAGGGGGATCTTGGGGTTCAAGGCCAGACTGGTATTCAGAGTGAGTTCCAGGACAGCCAGGGCTACACAGAGAAACCCTGTCTTGGGGGTGGGGGCAAAAAAAAAAAAACCAGTATCTTTCCTTCCTGTGGTAAAGAAGGTACCACAGATTCTGCGCTGCTATCATGTCGCTCCTTTAAAGCTCTGAAGAGAGCCAGTGTTCACTGTTTACTCAGTATGCTCAAGAGAAGACTGGCTGTGTAGCTTAGTGGAGTGCTTGCCTAGCATTCAGGAAGCTTTGGGGAGGGAGAGGTGGAAGGATCGTTTTGAGATCATCCCAGACTTTGTAGTAAATTCAAGAGCCATTGAGATACAAGAAACCCTATCTCAAAAGACCAAACCAACCCCCAACCCCCCTCCCCCACACACATAAAGCACAAACAACAGCAACAAAAAGCCAGCATACTTGAATTATTTGAGTAGGAGAAAGAAACTGCATGTTGTTTTATTTCTATTGCTCTATCTGCTCTCTTAGCCCTTAGGAAGGATGGAGGCTGCCGAGAGCTGTAACTCTTAAAGCAGATGCCCCCCCCCTCTCTAACAGTATAATGGATTACATATCTTTAAAAATATGGAAAACATCTATTAAAATCCCCCTCTCCTCAATCAAAGTATGTAACTGAGGCCACAAGAAATCTGCTGGTTGGAGGCAGATAACGTGCTCAGTCCATGCTGACTCTGGGGCTGGCTTATGAGCTTGTGCTGAAATGAAAGAATCTCAGGCTGGTCCAGCAGCTCAGCGGCTCAGAGAAGGAGGTAAGGAGGGTCTGGAGCAGCAGCGTGGGCAGAAATGCCTAGGTAATGCTGCTACACTAAAGCATCAAATACAGTTATTGACTGTCAAAGAAGCAGATTAGCCTTGTCTGCCTTGGATTTAGTAACGCCTGGGATGAAAACATTTCCCTCAACTTTGAGGAAGAGGAGGTGGAAAGATCATAAGAACCAGTGGGGATAGAAAACACCAAAGAACTATACCTTCCAGATGTGACACAACTGACGTACATACAAACTCACAGAGACTGTGGCAGTGTTCACAGGGCCTGTACAGGTCCAAGCAAGATGGAGTCCCAGCACTGAGGGAGAAGTGGACATGATCTCCCATCCCTAACCAAGAGCTATCTCCAACTGGAAACCATTTGCAAAGGAAAAGTTAGTTTTCTCCAATGGAGGCAACAGAGTCTCATTGGGTATACCAGCCACACTTGAGGCCAGGTCCCATGCCCAGCAGTAGATGGAAAACTCAAGATGGAAAACTCAAAACCAACTCTTTTTGGAGAATTTTGTCTCACAAGGCTTTGTCTGGGCAGTTTTTACCTTATTGGTCTTCTGCTTCTATGTTACAGCTTCCGATTTTGTGTTTTTATGGATTTTCTTTGTGTGTGTGTGTGTGTGTGTGTGTGTGTGTGTGTGTGTGTGTGTGTGTGTGTTTTCGTGCATGCTTATTCTTTCTCCCCTACCCCGTTTGTTTTATTCTATCCTTTTTTTTTTTAATTCCCCTGTTTGTTTTGTAAAGGGAGAGAAGGCATGGAGTTGGAAGGGTGGGGAAGTGAGGAGGATCTGAGAGGCGACGAGCGAGGGGAAACCGAAATCAGACTATGTTGTAAGAAAAAAGATCTATTTTCAATAAATAAATAAAGAGAAAAAAGAACATTTTCCCTAAAATGCCATAGCTTCAGGCTACCTTCATGCAGGTTCAACATTTGATTTCATTGTGTCTACACAGTCTAAGAAAAGCCTGTCTGAAAAAATGAGCAGGGTAGTTGTGAATGGACAGTGCATCTTGACGTCTGGTAGAAGGACGGTGAATATCCAGAGCAATGTCTCAGCCCAGGCCCTGGAGGATTCCCAGGATCTTGGGAAATTCCAAGCCTGAGATGCCAATGAAAAGCAACAAGGATAAAATTCATCCCTAAAGGGCTATAGGTGTTTCTAGTTAATAGGTGTGATACCAGTCTTAGTAACAAGAGACTTAATATCACCATGTAAGCAGTCACGTTACTGAATGAGTGTATGTGTGCTTGTGTGTTAGCTTTACTTGTTCTTAAACTTATTTACTGTATGTGTGTGGGCACATACATTTTAAGAAAAACTAAAGGGCCCAAGTTCCTACTCTAACCTTTGGAATGTGAATTAATCCCTCAGAAGGTCTAAGTTCTTCCAATTGAAATAGAAACATTAAGAAGATAGGTTTGTGTCTTCTGGGGGAAACTGAAACCAAGATTATACCTTGCAGGTTAAAAGTTCTGTTTGTAGTCAGAACAGTTCCTGTCTGTTCCTAGCTAAGAGGTAAGTCCTATGTCAAGTCCCTGCTAATTAAGTCTTCTATTTGTGATCTCTTAAATTCCTGGTCTGATTGCCCTGCTCTCATGAGTGGATTAGTTCCTGAGAGAGCCAGTTACTAAGAAGGAGCAAACCTGATCCCTCTTGCTTCCTTCTTTGCCATGAGACTTCTTTCTTGTGTTCCCCACCATATGATACTGTTTGCTATGAGGCTCACACCAGAAGCTGGTGTGTGTGTCTATGCCTGTGTGATCTGTGTACAAAGTAATGACAAAATGCCAGCTACTGTAATTCTGAGGGCAGAGCAGGGAGTAGAATAAGAAGAATGTCAAATAGATACAGGTTTTGCTAATTAGATTTACCGTTGTTTAATTTCCTCCTTTTATTGTAAAACACCTCACATAGAGTTTGTTATATTTTGTGTGGTGGTGTTTGTTATGCCCGTGTCACGAGCCCCGCAGAGACCACCAGGAGTCTGAATTAGTATGCAAAAGCAAAGAGCCTTTATTGCAAGCTCGAGCTTGGGCTCTCTGTCCATTCCGACACAGCGGTTGGATCAGGGAGAGCCCTGAGCTCAGTTATGGCAGGGTTTTTAAGGAGTAAAGGATGGAGGTGGTAGGGGAATTCCGGATTCAGATGGGGATTGAACGCCTGATTGGGCAAGGGTGGAGCAACCGAAGTCTTGTCAAAGAGGGATTGGTACTGGTGTTGCTGCAAGGAAATTGGCAACGTATATATGCGTGATGTAAGCTATCCTTAATGTTCTGGAGCATCTAGGACTTGTCTCACTTCTGACTGGTCCCCCACGGGGTACAGTTTGTGGCTTTTCCTGGTTATTGTAAGGGTGAGGCCTAGTCCCAGTATTGTTAGTCTGCAGCCTGTGATGGCTGCACTAATGTTAAGTGAGGCCTCTCCAGTATGTAGTATAAGCACATTATGCAGCTGACCATCCTCTGTGGTTGGAACTCTCTCATTTTGCAAACCTGAAATTTCATAACCTGTTCTCAACCTGGATAACTTTGTCAGCTTGACTGGATTCTGTAATATCCAGGTGGCCAGTACTATTTCTAGGTATGTCAGTAAAGTAATTCCAAGAGACTGGCATTTCAGTCAGTGGATCAAGTAAGGCAGATTCTCTTTCGTCCAAAATGAGTGGGCACATGCAGTGGTTGAGGGTCCAGAAGAAACAAAGAAGCAGAGGACCCCTGCTGTCTCTCCACGAGCCAGAGCTCCTTTCTTGGCTATGGGACAAGTATTCTAGGTTCTCTCTGTGTTATGATTTATTACAGGGGGTGGAGGGTGGGGTGGGGCGTGGGTATCCCGAATGTGCAGGGAAACATGCTGGGCAGATGCATGCCAGGCGGGGCATGGTGGTGGCAGCCAGTGATATATAACCCAGAGTTTATTATATTAGAGAGATGAAGAGGCAGAAAGATAGAAAAAGGAGAGAGAGAGAGAGAGAGAGAGAGAGAGAGAGAGAGAGAGAGAGAGGAAGGGAGAGAGCGAGGGGTGCTCACCTTGTGGGAGGAAAATTGGAAGGAGAGAGAGAAAGGGGCATAGTTTTTCCTTAAGAAGAGGCTTCTACATCAGGGTTCAGGGCGGCCTCCATGGGTAGGATCAGAATGTTAACATTCTGGCCTTTGGAACTTTCCCCAGTAACCCTCAGTTCTCAGGCAGAATTGTAGTATTAGATTCCCTGGTCGGGGGCTCTCTGCGTGTGGAGTTAGCCATGCTACTCACTTCTCTGGTCTTCCCAGCTTTCAGGTGGCCTGTCATGGAATTTCTCATATCCACAGTCACATGGACAATCCTATCGATCCCCTCTCACATCTGTACAAGTTCCCTCCTGTTACTATGCTTTGCTTTTCTCCCCATCCTTGTACATCCTGTTTCTTCTTTCTTTCAGGTTACAGGTTTGTGGCAACCCTGTGTGGAACAAATATGAAGATCCTGGGTTTTGTTTGCTTGTTTGTTTGTTTTTTAAAGCATGTGCTCATGTGATGGCCATTCTTGGTTGTCAACTATATCTGGAATGAACTATAATCCAGAAATGGAGGGCATACTTGTGATTTGGACCTTGAAGCAAGAAGACAACATACTTGCCTTTAATCCAGACCTTGAGGCTGGAAGGCACACCTTTAATCTGGGCCACACCTTCTGCTGGAAGGACAATGGATGTGCTCCTGCTTGCCTTGCCTTGTCAGCACATCCATTTCTTCACTGACATTGGAGCCTACTTCTTGGGGATTCTGCCATATACAGAAGACCAGCTGAGACCCAGCCTTATGGGACCGAGCAACTGCTAGATGTAAGGATTCTGTCCTTAATTACGTCATCAGCCTGTGATGGCATCCCAGCCTAAAAAGCGGGTGGGCCCTCTGTGTGTCCTTTTTCTGCTCTCTCCTTCCGTCTGTCCCCCCTCTCCCTCTTTCTGTCCCCCCTTCTCTTTCTGCTCTCTCCTTCCGTATGCCTCCCCCCCCCTCCCGCTTCCCAATAAAGCTCTAAAAAGGTAACCATGGCTGTGATTCTTCCAATCAGCACTCTCCTCCAGCCATGAGCAGCGCGCCGTTTAACCAGCACTAGATGCTTGGACTTTCTCTTCACAGCTAACTAGCCATTGTTGAACTGCAGCTTGTAAGTCATTGTAATAAATTCATTTATATATCTATATCTATGTCTATATCTATCTATCTATCTATCTATCTATCTATCTATAGATAGATAGAGAAAGGGAGACAGAGAGAGAGAGATTCATTCCATAAGTTCTGTGACCCTAGAGAACCCTGACTAATACAGCTTATTTCCTGTCTATATGGTTCATTTTTGTAGTCTCACAGTATGTCAGTCTTTACTATATATATATGTGTTAGGGTGATCTGTAATAGATGGTCTTTGATCTTACTGTATAGTTGTTTTAGAGAATCAGGAAATGCATGCATGCAATATGGCACAATTGTGTGTTCTCACCACCACACTGACTCACAGTTCCCGTCTCTCTGCTTTCCACTGAGACACAATAAAATTACATCTAGGCCAGTTCATAACTCCACAGTGGCCTTTGAGTGTTCAAATGAGAAGCAGAGAAGCACATCTCTTCACTTAAAATTAAAGCCCAGAAATGATCGAGCGTAGTCAGCAAAGCATGTTGACCATGAAGAAGGACCAATGGTCAGCCTTTCTGTGACCAGTGGTGAGGCTGAGAAGGGGAAGGGACACTACTGAAGGAAAGAAACGAAAAACAGTGCTCCAGCAAATACAAGGAAGTGAAACACCTCACCCCTGCCACCGAGGCAGTTTAGTGAGCTAGAGAAATTCTCTTAAGCCAAGCCTAATCCACTGTAGCTCATAATTCTTCGAGTTTATGAGTACTGAGAGATGAGGGAGCTTCAGGCTAGTCTCAAGCTAGCAGAGGTGCTGCATGAATTTAGGGGAAGACATCTTTATTAATAGAAATTTGCAAGGTGAGGCAGCCAGTGCTGGTTTAAATCTGCAACCAGGTATCTAGAAGACCTAAAGAAGATAATTCAATTTCATGCTCTTAGCACTTATTATCTATGACAACCCACTCCCTCCCTACCTTTCTTTGCCTTAATCTGGTGATCTCTTGGCATTCCCTTACCCCTGATGCCCTTGGCTCCCCAGCTTTTGCTTGGGTTAAGCCAGTGGGAGGCACTGGAAACTTCTGAAGGTCTAGGAAATGCTTCCTGCTGTTCTGAGTTTGTTGGAGCCTCACTAGCCCCTGGCAGTTCTTTTACCTCTACCCATACCTTTGTGAACAGCTCTCAGCTACACTCCCTTCAATAAGGTCCTTGGGAGGTCTGTTTTCTAGGACCTTCATGAGTAGACTGGGTTTCCCGTTTTCAGGACAGTATCCAGTCCTCAGCCATGTCTGTTTCATGACAGAAATTCTGTTCTCCTCACTTGTCCTGCACTGTGGAGTGGATGGTGAGAAGAGAGTGCCTAGGCAACTGAGTGCCTGCTTCCTGCCCTCTGTTACTCCAGCCCCCCACCCGCTGGCTGTCAGACCCGAAGGCTGCTGGTGCTAAGTCTGAGCCTTTTGAGGATTCTGCTGTGTAGTATTGACTGTTTCCTCCACCTTCTGTGTTACGTGTTTGGATGGTTAGAAAGCATTCTCTTCACTCTTATTTCTAACATGTTCTGATGTTTTAATTCTCCCCATTGACCTGGCTGATTTATGCCTTTGGGTGTGTGTGTGTGTGTGTGTTATATGCTTGTAGCATAAGACACAATCTGACAACCAAAATAAAAAGTTTTAATGTGTCTTTGAACTTTACAGGGTTTCTTCATGTACCCCTGGCTGTCCTGGAACTTACTCTGCTGACTAGGCTGGCTTTGAACTCTGAGATCTGCCTGCCTCTGCCTCCTGAGTGCTGGGATCAAAGGTGTGCACCACCACGACCAGGCAGTGTTTTTGATCATTTTATTTTATTTTTTATAGTATTTTTATTTTATAATTAACTTAATTTCACACATCAGCCACGAATTCCCCCATCCTCCCTCCTCCCACCCCCCAGCCTCCTCCCCCAATCCTCCCCCCACTCCTGCCTCCTCCAAGGCAGGGTCTCCCCCGGGGAGTCAGCCCAGCCTGGCAGACTCAGCCAAGGCAGGTCCAGTACCAAGTGTACTGGTGTCCAGGTGTACCAAGGCTGAGCAAAGTGTCTCAGCATAGGCCCCAGGCTCCAAAAAGTCAGCCCATGCACCAAGGACAGGTCCTGGCTCCACTGCCTGGGGGCCTCCCAAACAGTTCAAGCTGTCTCACTTCTCAATGGAGACTTTGAAAGACAGAAGGACCTGGACAGATGTAATGCAGACACTAAGAGACCATGGATGCCAGCCTAGACTAATATACCCAGCAAAACTTTCGATCATCATAGACGGAGTGAACAAGACATTCCAAGACAAAACCAGATTTAACAATACCTATCCACAAATCCAGCCCTACAGAAAGCACTAGAAGGAAAATTCCAACCTAAGGAAGTCAGATACACCCACGAAAACACAGGCAATAGATAACCCCACAGCAGTAAACCCCAAAGAATAGAGGTACACACACACTACCACCAAAAGATAACAGGAACTAACAATCACTGGTCACTAATATCCCTTAATATCAATGGACTTAATTCACCTATAAAAAGACACAGGCTAACAGAATGGATATGAAAGCAGGACCCATCTTTCTGCTGCATACAAGAAACACACCTCAATTTCAAAGATAGACACTACCTCAGAATAAAAGGCTGGGAAAAGTCTTTCCAATCAAATGGTCTTAAGAAGCAAGCTGGTGTAGACATCCTAATATCCAACAAAATAGACTTCAAACTAAAATCAATCAAAAGAGATCAAGAAGGACATTACATACTCATCACAGGAAAGATCCACCAAGATGAAGTTTCAATTCTGAACATTTATGCCCCAAACACAAGGACACCCACATATGTAAAAGAAACCTTACTAAAGCTTAAATCACACATAAAACCCCACACATTAATAGTGGGGAACTTCAACCCCACTTTTACCACTGGACAGATCTACAAAATCAAAACTTAACAGAAAAATAAGGGACTTAACTGATGTTATGACTCAAATGGACTTAATTGATATCTACAGAACATTCCATCCTAACAAAAAAGAATATACCTTCTTCTCAGCACCCCATGGAACCTCTAAAATCGACCACATACTCGGCCACAAAGCAAATCTCAACAGATACAAAAAAAATGGAGTAACTTCCTGTGTTCTATCAGACCACCATGGTATAAAGTTAGATTTCAACAACAACAAAAATTACAGAAAGCCTACAATCTCATGGAAACTTAATAATGCTCAACTGAATCACCAATGGGTCAAGGAAGAAATAAAGAAAGAAAGTCTTCCTAGAGATTAATGAAAATGAATATACCACATACCCAAACTTATGGGACGCTATGAAAGCAATGCTAAGAGGAAAATTCATAGCACTAAACGCCCATGTAAAGAAGTTGGAGAAATCTCACACTAGTGACTTAACAGCACACCTGAAAGCCCTAGAACAAGAAGAAGCAAAGTCACCCAGGAGGAATAGGTGCCAGGAAATAATCAAATTGAGAGCTGAAATCAATAAAATAGAAACAAAGAGAATACAAAGAATCAATCAAACAAAGAGTTGATTCTTTGAGAAAATCAACAAGATAGACAAGCCCTTATCCAAACTAACCAAAAGGCAGAGAGAGAGAGAGAGAGAGAGAGAGAGAGAGAGAGAGAGAGAGAATCCAAATTAGCAAAATCAGAAATGAAAAGGGAGATATAACAACTAACGTTGAGGAAATCCAGAGAACCATCAGGTCATACTTCAAAAACCTGTACTCCACAAAACTGGAAAGTCTAAAAGAAATGGATACTTTTCTGGATAGGTACTACATACCTAAGTTAAATCAAGACCAGATAAACTATTTAAATAGACCAATAACCCCTAAGGAAATAGAAACAGTCATTAAAAGTCTCCCAACCAAAAAAAGCCCAGGACCAGATGGTTTCAGCGCAGAATTCTACCAGATCTTCAAAGAAGAGATAATACCAATATTCTTTAAATTGTTCCACACAATAGAAACAGAAGGAACATTACCAAACTCCTTCTATGAGGCTATAATTACCCTGATTCCCAAGCCAAACAAAGAAAGAGAACTACAGACCAATCTCCCTCATGAACATCGATGCAAAAATACTCAATAAAATATTGGCAAACAAGGCCGGGCGGTGGTGGCGCACGCCTTTAATCCCAGCACTCGGGAGGCAGAGCCAGGCGGATCTCTGTGAGTTCGAGGCCAGCCTGGGCTACCAAGTGAGTCCCAGGAAAGGCGCAAAGCTACACAGAGAAACCCTGTCTCGAAAAACAAAAAAACAACAACAACAACAAAAAAATATTGGCAAACAGACTCCAAGAACACATCAAAACAATTATCCACCATGATCAAGTAGGCTTCATCCCAGGGATGCAAGGGTGGTTCAACATACGAGAGTCTGTCAATGTAATACACCATATAAACAAACTCAAAGAAAAAAAACCACATGATCATCTCACTAGATGTTTTTGATCAATTTAAAGAGTAAGTGAAATCGGACAGATAGTTACTTCAACCTGGAATCCCCCATTACAAACTGTCACCATTGAACTTTTTAATTAACCTATGTGGAGTATAGGTATTCTCTCACTAAAGACCAGAGCCTTTCATTTCAGCCATAGTAGAATGGGCCCAGATCCAGGTTATGGGTCAGCCCACCCCAATATTCACCCCATCTGTGATCCGCTGGAGCATGTGAAGGAACCAGTTCTGCAGACCCAAAGTTGCAGGATCTCCACAACACAAGGCAACAGCAGGATAATCAAGAGGAGTTCCAGTTGAGAGCCCAGCATAGGTAGTGTAGCAGAACCCAGAGGCCTCGAACCAGGTGACTTCGCAGTGAACACTTGCAAGTAAAGATCTATGGACAAAAGGGTTTACTGTGTGACTCACTGTGTCACACTGCAGCTTCCATGGTCAGATTCTCCCTCTTTTTCTTTTCTTTTTCCTTTTTCTCTTAAATTTTATGGGGTGGGGGTGGCAAGGACAGAGGGAGGATACACAAGGAGGGGAAATGGATAAGATGGAGACACATGATGTGAAAGACACAAAGAATAAAAAAAAAAGAAAGTTACAAAACAAAACAAAAACCAAAACTTCAAGGTCCTGGGCCTGTGAGATGGCTCAGTGGGTAAAGGTGCTTGCTGCAAAGTCTGATAGCCTGAGTTCGAGCCGTAGGATCCACATGATGGAAGTTGTCCTCTGACTTCCACACGGACGTACACTGTGCTATGTTTGTGTGTGACACACAACTGTAAAAAGAAAAAAGGTGAAACTCTGAGTTCCTATACTGTGGAGTTGCATCTTCCAACATTTGTTCTTTAGAAGTCCAGTCCCATGGCATGTTCTATGACTAGACAATAAAAGGATCAAATTACTTTAATATATTCACCGTATTGCCCATCACCTTGGACATCCCAGTGACTTTTTTTTTTTTTTTTTGTTTTCTTTGAGACAGGGTTTCTCTTTGTAGCTTTTAGAGGCTTTCCTGGAACTCACTCTGTAGCCCAGGCTGGCCTCGAACTCACAGAGATCCACCTGCCTCTGCCTCCTGAGTACTGGGATTAAAGGCGTGCGCCGCCGCCGCCGCCGCCGCCGCCGCCGCCGCCTGGCCCCAATGACTTTTTTTTTTTTTTTTTTTTTGGTTTTTCGAGACAGGGTTTCTCTGTGTAGCTTTGCGCCTTTCCTGGAACTCACTTGGTAGTCCAGGCTGGCCTCGAACTCACAGAGATCCGCCTGGCTCTGCCTCCCGAGTGCTGGGATTAAAGGCGTGCGCCACCACCGCCCGGCCCCAATGACTTTTTAAAAGGCATTTAAACATCTTTAATTTTTTCTATTTTGTGTAAGTGTTGGTGTGGGAATGGCATTGTCATCAGACCTGCGGGGTGTGTGTGTGTGTGTGTGTGTGTGTGTGTGTGTGTGTGTGTGTGTGTGTGTGTGTGTGTGTGTGTTTTGTGTGATATTTTGTGTTTTGACAAATAAAGCTTGCCTGGAAATCAGAGGGTGGAGATAGCCACTAATCAACCATAGGGGCTGGGCAGTGGTGGCACACACTTTTAATCCTGGCACTTGGGAAGAGGAAGCAGGAAGATCAGGAGTTCAAGGCCACTCTGGGCCACATGAGATTGAACCAGTCTAAAAGAGAAACAGAGCCTGGCAGCAGTGGTACACACCTTTAATCCCAGCACTAGGGAGGTGGAGACAGGAATATAAGACAGGTGGTGACAGGATCTCCAGCCCCCATTTGGTCTGAGGATTCGTAGAGGTAAGAAGTTTCTAGTGGTTACTGTTCTGCTTCTCTGATCTTTCAGCTTTCACCCTCGATATCTGACTGTGGGTTTTTATTGTTAAGACTTTTAGGATCACGCTTCATGGGTGTGTCTGCCCCCACTGAGCACTCCTGTTTATAGGCATGGCTGGGACCCTGGATGGCTTATGTGGGTCCCTATAGTTGGAGAGCAAGTGCTTTTCCTGGTTGGGTTCTCTCCCCAGAACCTGTATTATAAACGTTTTAGTGTTAGAGACTGAACCCAGGCAAACTAACAAAGGACTCTACCACTGAGCTACACTCCAGCCAAGTATTCTGTAGAGACTATGATTTAGGAATTGTCATGTGATAATGATACACATGACAGTATTTCAATATGGAAATTTTTGTTTTCTTTAAAACCTACCTACTAGTGCTGTATAAAATAAAATTTGGAAAACAATTTTAGCTCAGAATAGGTTTAAGAAATGTATACATTAGTTATAAGGACAGAAATAATTCAAAACACATAACTATATTGTGTGAACCAATGAATTTTACTGGTATTACTTATAGGAATATAGGTGAAGGGTTACTTACAGGAACAGAAATGACTCAAAGCCAGGTTCTTCACAGCCTGTCCCAGCACAGGGCACAGTTCACAAAGGCTGGTAACTTGGGGCTTGTACAGCTTGATGTAGCTCATCATGGTGGAGGCTCTTTCAGGCAGCTCAGGTGGCTTGAACCTCTCTAGGCAGCTCAACTGATCCCCCCCACCTTTTTTTTTATGTAGCTTGGCTGGTCTGTTTTCTCTGGGGCAGCTGGCCTCCTTTGATCCCTCATAAGCAACTCAGCTTCTCTCAACTCATTATTTCTTCATGGTACTCAACTTGCCATGGTAAATTATTTTTACAATGTACCTCTTGGGCTAGTGAGATGCCTCAGCAGGTTAAACCACTTGCCATGCAAGCTTGACCTGAGCTGAATCCCTGGAACCCACAGTGGAAGAAGACTCATGAAGGTTGCTCTCTGACTGCCCCCGCCGCGCCCCCCCCCCCGGGGGGGGGGGAGGGCTGCGATGGCCACACAAACACACAAAGTGAAAGAAAACTTTAAAAACGTACCTCTTGGTACACTTATGTGTTGACATGCATATGCGAGTTACGGACACAGTGGGCAAACACTTCAAAAGTGAAGATGTTGGGTTCTAGAATAATTGACAGCAAGCCACTGTAGCTAGAGTTTTCCTGCCTGGCCCACAGTCAGGATAAATCTCTCTCACCTGCCAGTCCCACAGCCGCTCAGACCCAACCAAGTAAACACAGAGACTTACATTGGTTACAAACTGTATGGCCGTGGCAGGCTTCTTGCTAACTGTTCTTACAGCTTAAATTAATCCATTTCCATTAATCTATACCTTGCCACATGGCTTACCGGCATCTTCACATGCTGTTTCTCATCGTGGCGGCTGGCAGTGACTCTCTGACTCAGCCTTCCACTTCCCAGCTTTATTCTCCTCCTTGTCCCGCCTACACTTCCTGCCTAGCCAATGGCCAATCAGTGTTTTATTTATTGACCAATCAGCAACACATTTGCCATACAGAACATCCCACAGCAAGCCACACATTATCTTTCCAAAACTGGAAACCTAGTAAGTTGTCTGGATTGTAACAAAATAATTTTATCTGTATAAAATATCTGTTTCGGGGTTGGGGATTTAGCTCAGTGGTAGAGTGCTTGCCCAGCAAGCGCAAGGCCCTGGGTTCGGTCTTCAGCTCTTGAAAAAACAAACAAACAAACAAACAAACCCCAAAAAACCCAACCAAACAAACAAAAAATATCTGTTTTCTATCAGAAGGCTGAGGGGAAGGAAACACATGTAACCTGTCATGTGTGCACTCAGAACATTCAGGATTCATCTTCCCACTGACTTACACATGTAACCTATATGTGTGTACTCAGAACATTCAGGATTCATCTTCCAATGGACTTGACATACTTTTTATTGAAGTTCTGTAGTTTGGAGAGTCACTCTACCTTTGACTGTTGATTTAAATTCTTACCCCCTCCTTTTTGAGACTGGGTCTCTCTACATAGACCTGGCTCTCCTGGAACTCACTATGTATACCAGTCTGGCCTTGAACTTGCAGAGATGAATTTTACCTTTTTTTACCCATTATTTTGTGAAAACATTTACAAAAAGAGATTGTTGACATATTAATTTTATTAAGGCATGATACATTCTATAGTTGTCTGTCAAATCTTCAATATTTGAATTTTTTTCAGCTTTTCATTTCTCGCAAAATGATGATGTAAATTTTGTCTACACATTGACTTTCCTGATTTTGGAAAACTTCTTCAGAGTATAATTTGAAGATGAGACTACAGACTAATTTTTTTTCTGGTTCTGATATTTTGTTGACAAACTGTTAAATGTTTTGAAAAGTTAGGACATTATTTTGGTCCCTCTGACCAGATCTTAACTTAAATTCCTAAAAACACAAACCTCATTAATTTCATTATGGCTCAATACAGAAACAGAATCCAGCCAAATGCAGGGCACTCTGTGACATATTTTATTTTCTTGCAAGAGGCTTGGTTTTGAAGGGAGGAGGGAATATCTCAATTATAGAAATAATGGCTATTGTGGCCATAGAACTGATGTCTCATCCCGGAGTGTATCTTATCCCTGAGGTCCTTCTGTTCTTCTTGGATGGAATCATGCAAACGCTTCTGTGCCATAGACTTTGAAAAGGAGTTCCTAAGATCTAGCAGGTTGGTCTGAGGCTTGCGCACTCCAGCTCTAGGAATCCACGCCCAAATAGGTCTTGTTTCTTCATTGCTTTCCATGTCCATATCAAAAAATTCTGGTTTACTTAAAAAGTGGTCAAAAGTGAAATCATCCATATCTGTTCTGTTATGTAGAATATTAGACTTACTGAGGCGAACAGGGTTCTGGCACATAGTATATGGGTCACGGAAGGCAGATTTAAGTGGTTCATAGTCAATGTAATGGTTTGACTTAGAGCAGGTTATGGGTAGGGGGTTCACCGCCAGCTGTCTCCAGTACAAGTCTTCTGTCTTTTTGGTGTCTGTGATCTTTGGAAATGATTTTAGGTCATAAAGATTAGTCAGATCTTTTGTTGGATAACAAGTTGGGAGTGTATAGGTAGACATCAAGCCTTGTTCTTCCTTAATCTTCTCTTCGATACCCTGGTTTTTATGGGTAATTCCCGGCAGGAGGTTATCATTCATTGCCATCGTTTCTGTAGAACTGGGTATGAATGTATGGAAAGCACACAAAGCTCTAGGGGTACAGTCTGGACAGGAAGGTGGGCCCTGCACCCGAGCCTCCAGAGGTCGTTGGCTCTGGATAAGTCGGGCAATTCGACCTTCCAGAGGTCTGGGAGGTTTGAAGGCAGGATGGAATTTTTCTTGCTATACCAGTGGGATAAAGGGGAGAAAAAAAATCAATGATTAATAAATAGCAGCCAATTCCATGCCTGTTCTCACTATCAGTAAGTAAGCGATAGGTGGACGTTTACACACTAAGATTCTTTGGTATTTATTTGAATACATTGAAATTTGGGTCCAAATAAATACATTTTTCCCTTTTACTGGCTTTTGGTAAAATGGGAAGTATATATGTTGTATTTGGCTATAGGCAAGCTTTCTTGTGTAGGAACTCTCAGCTTCCAGAATTTCAAAGATACAAAAGGACTCACTAAAACTTATGAGATCAGGATTGCAGTAACTATCCTGTGCAGTTATTTAAATCATGTAGGCAAGGCAAGGGTTCTTAAGCCTAGGTTGAATCGGAATCACCTTCAGAGCTTGCAGAGAGTGGAGTTCTTAAGCGTTAGTTCTAAGACTAGGACTTTCAAGGTGTACAGTGGGGTTCTGGGATCTCCTTGTTTTGGGAGGGTGTGTAAGAGGGAACAAACCTGTGCACTTTGTTATCCTCCCGACTCAGGAAGATTCATTATAACAAGTGTCTCAGGTGCTGCTAAGGCTGGTGGCATGCTAAATGCTTTGAAAAGCACTGTCTGAGGTGTTCAGTCTTACTGGTCTGCTTACTGGTTTTAGGGACTGAGCACAGGGCCTTGCACATGCCAAGCACATGCTCTGCCACTGAGCTGTGCCCACTGCCCCATCTGTGCTTCCTTTGGAGCTGTTTTTAAAGTATGGATTCAATCAGGCTTGGAAACTGCAAAAATAGGAAGCATATTCAGATTACTATTACTGGAGCTATGTGGGCAGGAGAAGGAAGAGGTGGCCTGTAAGGGCATGGATGGTGACATGTGTCCTATATTGTGGCAGAGGCTTGAATGATGCATTTGTTTTGACAAATACACATTTATGATTTGTACAATTTTATTGAATATACTTTACATTGAACGAAAAACAGAAAAAAAATTTAACTCTGGTACATGGTATGCATGTCAAATCTTAAGGGACAAGGTTATACTAAGGTCTGTACTTCACTCTAAAATGAGTAAAAATAATAAAAATATTGGTAAATGGCCGGGCGGTGGTGGCGCACGCCTTTAATCCCAGCACTCGGGAGGCAGAGCCAGGCGGATCTCTGTGAGTTTGAGGCCAGCCTGGGCTACCAAGTGAGTCCCAGGAAAGGCGCAAAGCTACACAGAGAAACCCTGTCTCGAAAAACCAAAAAAAAAAAAAAAAAAAATATATATATATATATTGGTAAATGGTTAGAGGGAATAGATTACACAAAAGATTAAGTATAATTAAGTGTTGATGATAAAGTATAACTGGTGAGTATACAGGTCTTAAATGAAAATTATTTCTGTATGTTTGAAATTTTTTTTAATAATATGCTAAAGAAAACACCAAAAAGCAGTATATACATTTCATATATATCAGGAGAAAAGTAATGATGATGAGTGTGTGTGTGGGAGGGGCAGGGATGTAGTTCAGTTGGTTGAATACTTAGAATCTTGGGTTCAGTCTGTAGTACCTCTTAAAACTGGACATAGTGACAAGAGTCTGTAATTCGAGCATTAGGGAAATAGACACAAGATTGGGAGTTCAAGGTCATCCTAGGCTACATAGAAAGTCTGAGGCCAGCCTGGGCTACATGACAGCCAATGTTTAAAGAGAAAAGTGGTGGTTAAAATAGTAACAGTATTCCGAGAAAGAGGCAGGTAGAGCTCTGTGAGTTCCAGGCCAGCCTGGTCTACAAAGTGAGTTCCAGGACAGGCTCCAAAGCTATACAGAGAAACCCTGTCTCAAAAAAAACCCTGTCTCAAAAAAAAAAAAAAAACCCAAAATAAATAAATAAATAAATAGAAAGAAAGAAAGAATGATAGAAAGAAAAATAGTAAGAGTATAATGGACTTAAAGAATAAGGGACTTTGGACCATCCCTTTGGATTATCCTAGTTGGAGGAATTTCTATACCAGATAATAGTTATAACCTTTAGCTAATCAAACTTTAGTAAATATACTATGAGGTGAAGAAAGACCCCAACTTTCTGACAGGTTTACTACATCTGTCATTAAAGAAAAGGATATCAGATTTTTAATAGTGTCTGCTATGTGAGCAACAGCCTTTAGTACTTTTTTCTTTTGATGTATCACAGGCTGCCTTTCAACTTGGTATGCAACTGACCATGACCTTCAACTCCTGAACCTATCACCTCTACTTTTCAAGTTCTGGAATTATAGGTATGTGCTACCATGCCTAGATTATGAGGTGCTGAGAAATCTAACCAGGATTTTGTGCATGCTAAGGTAGGACACTACCAACTGAACAACATCTCTAGCTCTAGTTCTTGTATTTCATTCAGAAAAAAGATTCACAGGGATTTTTATTACCACTAAAATATGCTTTCCTGGAGTTGGTTGTGTATGTTGAGCACCCCTCAGTGTCAGAGCATATATCTAATCCAATAGAGAGCACCCATTGCAAGTGTAGAATGAAAACAATTAAAAGCCCTATGGTGGCTGATAAAGCACAGATTATGGACCCAGTTCAGGTGTTTGATTTGGTATCCTCTTCATAAATGCTTAACCAAATACGAAATTAAAGTTCTCAGTGTGATCTAAAAATAACCCATATTTTCATATGCTTACAGTTTTATATATTTTTTCATAATTTATAGCTTTGAAAATTATGTTTTCAAAATTTATATTTATACAGGATAAACCAACACATGAATATTAAGTCATTTCACATTATTTATATAATTGATCTAACAGATTATATATTTTATTACAGGAATTGATAATTTCTTTCAAGCCATTTATTTAATCAATTCTCTATTAATATAGTCAAAAAACTTATTGGCTTTTGATTGTAATTCAGCCAACTCTCAATTATTATGACTACCAGGAAGAAGTCATTAATTTCTTCAAAAGTAATGGAATGTGTAAGATACACAAATCTGCAAAGATCCAAAATTTATTAGAAATCATGAAATTACTAGCTAAGCTTTATTCATCATAAGCAAATTCTTTTGTGAATTATTTTACCAACAGTAGCATAATAGGAAAAAAATGTTTAAAAAAAGTACTGTGAAGTTTAGTTTTTCCAAATAGTGACAAGGGTACCCAAATCAATTCCAATAAATTCAGAGTTATCTTTCAAAACCAATTAGATTTTCTTTTTGTTTAGGTGGCCACCAATATTCAAGACACATAACATGTGAAAAGCAAGGAGACAAGGGCTGGGTATTCTCCTCCAAATAACTGAGAGTTGACTTACAGGCTGTGGGTCAAATCCTATCTGTCCAGTTAGCTCTGCTACCTCCTTTTCATGGTAATCATCCAGCTCAAGGGGGCTCATGGGCCCTAGACCTTAATGGAAACATTGTCTTATTATTTTGGTAGAGTGAATGAAGAATGGTTATTAAACTACACTTTAAGTAGGAAAACCTACCAGTTCTCTTTATCATCATATTAGAATCAATAAAATAGAAACCAGCCCTACCTCCCTGCTACCCACTTAAGAAACTGAGCTCTCCCACTAATTTGGATTAGTTTTTATAATGAGTAACAGGGCAGAACACCAGCAGATGGAAGACTGTGATAGATAGCATTTGTTGAGTGTTCCTTTTTTGTTCTCATTACCTGTACTAGTGTGAACTCATACCTGTAAAATCATTAGCATATGAAGTGATCCAGTGGGACCTCTCAAGATTTCTTTGTATATTGGCTTCCTTCGCAGAGTTCACAGCATCCCATGGATTCAAAGACGAGTTAGGAGCAAAGGTTTTAGGAGGTTTTGGGTAGAATACTGGCTTGTTTTTCTCAACACATTTAGGAAACTAGAATATGAACATAAAGGTTGTTGTTATTAATTGTATCTACCCAAATAAGGGCTGGCTCACTGTCCCAGCTGGCAAGCAGTTGAGGTCACTTCCTTTATTAATTACCATATTTGAGCCAGGGATGGTGGCTGTAACTATAACCACATTTTATCAAGGGGATGCTAACATCTCTTCTAAAAGTCTCTGAGAACTTAGGTTGGAGTTTGTCCCTGAATATTCTACTTCCAGTACAATTTCATCAGACCTACAGAGGGTTCTGTGCGCTGCTGGTTGACTTGACCCAAAGTGGCTGCTTCTGTCTTCCGTCCTTCAAAGGAAACTGCATGATGTTGGCTCCGGCTTTCTCACAAAGGCTTAAGACACTCAAATTCAACTAGAATGGTCATTCTTTATGTATAACTGTAGTTTTAGTTTGTATTCTCTAAAGGGATGTGCATGTAAACGTGGCTGGATGCGTTTTAGTGTGGCTCTGTTTAGTCAGTGCCTGTATGTACATATTTGTGGCAGGAAAGAAGGGTCACCAAAGGCAAACGTGGTCCAGGAGCACACTGGCCGGTACAAGAAAGAAGGATCCCCAAAGGCAAACATGGTCCAGGAGCACACTGGCCGGTACAAGATGGAAGGATCACCAAAGGCAAACGTGGTCCAGGAGCACACTGGCCGGTACAAGAAAGAAGGGTCCCCAAAGGCAAATGACTACAGACAACTGTTTTAAAAAGGTTAAGACGAAACTGCTTGCAAGTTCACTGGAGGTTCTAGTTGAATGGAGAAGTGAGGCCAGGAGAGGGTGGGAGAGGGAGGTGAGAGAGGGTCGTGTTATGTCATGCCACAGCAACTAGGCAGAGATATGGAGACAACACCCTGCAGAAGCAGAGGTAGGGTGGAGGTGGACAGTATGGAGCATTATGAACATTATGCCACTTGTTGCCTGCAAGCCAAGCCCACCTTCAACGTTTGCAGGGTCTGGGGCTTAAAGTACAGATGGAAACCTACGATTTGTCTAAACAGCTCAGTGGAAATCAATAAATAAACTACTACTTTGAAGTCCATTTTAACAACCTGGAAAAGCAGTTCCAAATTAAGACTTGTTTGTCTGTTACCAGTTTTGCACCAAGACATGGTGGTGGCTCAGGAAGATCCAGATGCTGCACTTAGCCTTAGGTCCTTGTAGTGCTCCCTTCTCCTTGCTCCATCCTCCCATCACTCCCATTCCACCCAATAGTCATCTCGGGCTAGCCCTTTACCCTAGAGGTGTATACAGCTGGGGATATATTAACTTTTAGAGATGGATACAAAGACTAGACTGGTGTGGAGTGGGAAACAAGAACAGGGGTTGCAGATGGATACAGCCTCCTTACTCTGTAAAGTCCCAGCCCCACAGGAAGGACCACAGCAAGAGGAAGGGCAAGTTCTAGGCCAAGGGGGATACTGTTGCTAGTTCTAGGCCAAGGGGGTACTGTTGCTAGCATTCTTGTAGCGTTGAAGCAACTCTCATGGTTTTTTTTTTTCTGTTTGGAGGCCTGTCACTCAGCTCCCAAATAAATACACAGAGATGTATTCTTACTTATGAATGCCCAGCTTTAGCTTTCCTTGTTTCTAGCCAGCTTTTCTAACTTAAATTATCCCATTTCCTTTAACTATGTTTTGCCTGTGGGCTTTTTACCTTTCTTTAGTCTATATATTTCTTTACTTCCGACTCCATGGCTGGCTGTATTGCTGGCCCCTGGTGTCCTCCTCCTCTTCTCTTTTTTCTCGCTCCTCACTCTTCTTTTAAGCTTAGATTTCTTCTCTTATTTATTCTCTCTGACTGCTAGCCACCTATCCTTGCTCCTGCCTAGCTATGGGACTTTCGGTTCTTTATTATATAAATTAAGTGTTTTAGGCAGGCAAGGTAACACAGCTTTACAGAGTTAAATGCAACATAAAAGAATGCAACACATCTTTGCATCATTAAACAAATATTCCACAGCATAGACAAATGCAACAGGTCTTAAACTAATATTCCACAACATCTCTCCCTTTTTGTCTAAATAAAAATGAAAGTTTCTAACTTTAACATAGTGAAATATATACAACAAAACAGTTATCAAGTAAGAATTACATTTACAATATTCAGTCCATTTGTATTTAGCAAATTCAGAGAAAATACTCCACTAATCTATCTTATCTTAATGATTCCAAAGTTGTATATCTAATTTACTTTCTATCATAACTAAGAAAAACTATAACTACATTTAGTCTTTAACTCCATCAAAGATCCCAGAAGGATGTAATATTACCTAACAACAGAGACATCTGGATAGTCACCCAAAGTTCCTCTGCAATGTTGGGGCATCCATCTTTGGCCTAAAGGCCTAGAATGTCTGGCAGACTTTTCAGTGGAGCAGGAAATCTGAAGGACTGTCCTGCCTTGTCTTGGCAAATGTCAAGTCATTTTCCTGTGTCCCGCTTGGTACAGCATACTGTCAGCAGTCAAGGCAAGTGCAGTTTCTTTCCCAAATGGCTAGCCTTGCCACATTAAAAGAAAACTCCATATGGAGTTTCTTTGTTGCCCATCATCTTTTGATGAAGTAAATTTGTGCTGCCAAGAGCAGATAGATGTATCTCATTGTCATGAAAAACCTTGTGTTATTAAACACCTTAAATGCCATATTCTGTAGGCCTTTGAAGTGTTTGAAAATCATCTATCTGTCTAAAATATACCTGCTTAACCTTGAAAGTATGCCTAATATGACTACAAGTTTGATTATTATAGATTAACTACTAACCTCATTTCTTAATTATACATTGCATTTTTTTTTTTTTTTTTGTTTTTTGAGACAGGGTTTCTCTGGTGTAGCTTTGAAGCCTGTCCTGGAACTTGCTTTGGAGACCAGGATGGCCTCGAATTCAGAGAGATCCGCCTGCCTCTGCCTCCCGAGTGCTGGGATTAAAGGCGTGCGCCACCACCGCCCGGCATACATTGCATTTTTAAATGAGCTGCATAAGCATGATACCCCAAACAAGTATAGAAACATACATACAGTATAACAAAAATAACTTCAAATTTGTATCAATATTCCAAGATCCATACCAATGTAAAATATTTGAGATTAATACTTGTCTTTTTATCCTATATTCCTATATTCCCTAAATGATAACAAACACCCATAACCCACTAACTAACCAACAACCACCCACCCCACCTCTCGGGAATGTGGGCGTTGTCTTCTCTAGACTGCTTCCTATTGTCTGTAGGCAAAGGCATCGTTAGGGGTCCCTGAGAAAATTGAGATAATGGTCAAGTCCTGGGAAGAACAACTGAAAACTTTGTTGATATATATCACCTGTCAAGATTCAGGAGGGCCGAGTGGTGGTGCACACCTTTAATCCTAGCACTTGGGAGGCAGAGCCAGGAGGATCTCTGTGAGTTCAAGGCCAGTCTGGGCTACAGAGTGAGATCCAGGACAGGCACCAAAACTACATGGAGAAACCCTGTCTTGAAAAACCAACAAAACAAAACCAACCAAACAAACAAAAAGATTCAGGAGGTCTCCCCAAATCAAACCTGATCCATCTTAATCTGGAATGAATCCACAGTCTTTTGTTTCCTATGGAAACAAAAGCATAATCTAGGCTGAAAGACATTTAAGGAATTGCTCAACATCCCTAATCATCAGGGAAATGCAAATCAAAACAACTCTGAGATACCACCTTACGCCTGTCAGAATGGCTAAGATCAAAAACACTGAAGACACCTTATGCTGGAGAGGATGTGGAGCTAGGGGAACTCTCCTCCACTGCTGGTGGGAATGCAAGCTTGTACAACCACTTTGGAAATCAATATGGCGCTTTCTTAGAAAATTTGAAATCCATCTCCCCCAAGATCCAGCTATTCCACTCTTGGGCATATACCCAAGGAATGCTCAACCACACCATAAGAGCACTTGTTCAGCTATGTTCATATCAGCATTGTTTGTAATAGCCAGAACATGGAAACAACCTAGATGCCCTTCAACTGAAGAATGGATAAACAAAATGTGGTACATATACACAATGGAATACTACTCAGCAGAGAAAAACAATGACATCATGAGGTTTGCAGACAAATGGATGGATCTAGAAAAAATCATCCTGAGTGAGGTAACCCAGACTCAGAAAGACAAACATGGTATGTACTCACTCATAGCAGGATACTAGACATGAAACAAGGATGACTTGTCTGCTACTCACATCACCAGGGAGGCTACCTGGAAAACAGGACCCCAAGAAAGACACAGGGATCGCCCAATGACAGAGAAATGGAATGAGATCTACATGAACAGCCTGGACATGAGTGGGGGTAATGAAAGGCGAGGGTCGAGGGAAAGAGAGCTTGGGGGAGCGGGAGATCCCAGCTGGATCAACAACAGAGAGAGAGAACAAGGAATAGGAGACCATGGTAAATGAAGACCACATGAGAATAGGAAGAAGCAAAGTGCTAGAGAGGCCCACAGAAATCCACAAAGATACCCACACAACAGACTGCCGGCAATGGTCGAGAGACAGCCCGAACTGACCTACTCTGGTGATGGGATGGAAAACACCCTAATTGTTGTGCTAGAAACCTCATCCAACTACTGAGGGATCTGGATGCAGAGATCCATGACAAGGCCCTGGGTGGATCTCTGGGAGTCCAATTAGCGAGAATGAGGAGGGTTTAATATGAGCGAGAATTGTTGAGACCAAGGTTGGATAAAGCACAGGGACAAATAGCCAAATGAATGGAAACACATGAACTATGAACCAATGGCTGAGGGGCCCCCAACTGGATCAGGCCCTCTGAATGGGTGAGACAGTTGATTGGCTTGATCTGTTTGGGAGGCATCCAGGCAGTGGGACCAGATCTTGTGCTCATTGCATGAGTTGGCTGTTTGAAACCTGGGGCCTATGCAGGATTGCTTGGCTCGGCCTGGGAGGAGGGGACTAGACCTACCTGGACTGAGTCTACCAGGTTGACCTCAGTCTGTGGCTGTGGAGAAGGCTTTGCCCTGGAGGAGATGGGAATGGGGGAGGGGTTGGGGGGAAGGTGAGGGGGACGGGAGGGGGGAGAACAAGGGAATCCGTGGCTGATATGTAGAACTGAATTGTATTGCAAAATAAATTAAAAAAAAAAAAAAAAAGAAGTTAAGCAAAAAAAAAAAAAAAAAAAAGAATGGACTTTGGTGGAAAACAAAAAAAACAAACAAACAAAAAAAAAAGCATAATCTAATCCCCAAAGCATTTTTGACTTCCATTTGACAAATACATTTTTTGACTTCCATTTTAAAGTTAAGGCATTCTCAAAATATCTAGGCTGGTTTATTTCAGCTGTCCCTCTTTCAATCCCATGTCTCTTAGCAGCTGTCCTTTGCTTATCAGCAATCCAAAAATCAAAATTAATACAACATCATACAGGATCCAGATTCCCTGTGTCTTTCCCATCTCTACATGGCTTCTTCTTTTTTTAATTGTTTTGCTTCTCTCTTTAAAGACTTTGCTTTATTATTTTTAAACTCTTTCTATGACTGTCTATACCCCTTTCTTTCCTTTCTTAAGCCTACACACATTGTTAAACACAAGCTAACCTGTTTAGAGTTTTTTTCTGTCTGGATCTGTCATTACTGTGTATCTCTATCCTTTCTATCCTTTTCTGACTTTAAGAGCCTTTAAACTGCTAAGTGGCTTGGGTAGGACCAACACTGCAGCTTTGGCAGCTGGCTCTGCCCGCTTCTCAGGTCTTTGGGAGCCAAGCCTAAAGCTTGCAGGCTGGTAGGAGGGAGGTGACTGAGCACTGCATTCAACCCCCTAGCTTTGGAAACCCAGTGCCCTGCACTGTGGCAGGTGTTTTTATTCAGTTTACTGTTTCTATTTAGCGCTGCCTGCTGAACATCAGTGCCTCTTAAAGGAGCTGTGTCCTTTTTCTTTTTCTTTCTTTCTCCTTTCTTCTTTCTTTCTTTCTTCTTTCTTTCTTTCTTTCTTTCTTTCTTTTTTTCCCCCAGCTTTCTCAGGCCCTAAGTAGATATTTGATCCTCATGTTGATATGCTAAAATGTTGGTTTTTTTTTTAAACTGTTTGGGGGCCTGCCACCCAGCTCCCAAATAAATACATAGAGACTTATTCTTACTTATGAATGCCTGACCTTAGCTTGGCTTGTTTCTAGCCAACTTTTCTTAAGTTACCCGGTCTACCCTTTGCCTCTGGGCTTTTTACCTGTCTTTATTCTATATCTCTTTCTTTCCTTCTCACTTTGTGGCTGTCTGGGTGGCTGGGTGGCTGATTCCTGGTGTCCTCCTTTTCTTGTTCCTCACTCTTCTTTCATGCCTAGATTTCTCCTCCTATTTATTCTCTCTGCCTTACAGCCCCGCCTATCCCTTTCCTGCCTAACTATTGGCCTCTTTATTATACACCAATTAAGTGTTTTAGGCAGGCAAAGTAACATAGCTTTACAGAGTTAAAGAAATGCAGTATAAAAGAATGCAACACATTTTTGCATCATTAAACAAATATTCCACAACATAAACAAATGTAACATACCTTAAACTAATATTCCACAACATTCTCATTTAGGTAAGTGGAGAACTCATGTAAAAAGCACTTGTAAGCTGGACAGTGGTGGCACATGCCTTTAATCCCAGCACTCAGGAGGCAGAGCCAGGCAGATCTCTGTGAGTTTGAGGCCAGCCTGGTCTATAGAGCGAGATCCAGGACAGGCACCAAAACTACAGAGAGAAACCCTGCCTCAAAAAAAAAAAACCCCAAAAAACCAACAAACAAACAAAAAGAAATATTAAATAGGCGCTGGAGAGGTGCCTCAGAGGTTAAGAGCACTGGCTGTTCTTCCAGAGGACCTGAGTTCAATTCCCAGTAACCACATAGTGGCTCACAACCATCTATAATGGGATCTGGTGCCCTCTTCTGGCATGCAGGAAACATGCAGCTAGAACACTGTACACATGCAGCTAGAACTGTATACATAAATAAGTACCTTAATATACCATTAATTAATCTATGGCTTGCTTACTCAGGGGGTAAAGAAAGCCCCTTTAAAAATATTTTTAAGTATTTATTTAATTATTAAATTTTATTTGTGTGTATATAAACAGTATATGTGTGTGCTTGTGTGAGTTTATGTATACCACCTCTGTGTAGGAGCCCACAGAAGCCAGAAGGGGGTGTTGGATCACCTGGAACCAGAGTTACAGGCATTTGCAGATGCTCGGAAACAAAGCCCTCTGTGTTTCCTTCTTCCAATATTGTCCTAAGAGCCTAGGCTAATGTACTTTATACTGGTTGAACTAATCATCAGCTGCTGAAATGCAGTCTAGGACACAAGAAATGAAATAGGAAATGCAAGATTAGTGTCATGTGTGGCGTCTTGGCAGGGAGTTAATAACCAGGAAACATTTGAGTGGGGAGTCTGTTAAGGTGATGCTGTTCTGAGGGGCTAGTGAGCGAGGAGCTGATGGCAGTCATAGCAGGTGTTCCCTGGGGAAGGGTACCTGCAGCATAAAACATGTGCCCAACAAAGGTAAGCACAGGCAGGAAGGACTTCCACTTGCTGGCACATTTCTTTCTAGGAAGACGCTCCAGTTTACAAGAGTGATGTTATGTTTTCAGTTTTCATATATTTCAGCCCACGAAATATATGTAGCTCAGTAATTTGTGTGTGACCAGTGGAGGTCAGGTGTCCTACTGAGCCTGGAGCTAGACCAGCAGCTAGAGCCTTAGTAACTAACCTTCCTACCTCTGTCCCATTCTCTACACAGGGATCCAGGCTTGCACACACCACATCTGGCTCTTGATGTGAGTGCTGGGATGGGAACTCAAGTCCTCATGCCTGTACAGCAAGTGCTCCTATCCGTTGAGCCATCTTCCCAGGACCATAGCTCAATAATTTTTAATAAACACGTATTAAGTCACGACTTATTAAATACAGAATTATGTGCAAAGTTCTGAGGGCTCTGTACTGGGCACCCAAACTCCATAAATCTCCATTAAAACATTAGTAAATCATGCAGTGGTGATATACTAGAGGAAATTTTAGAACCTTTTCCTTTGGTTGTGCTTTAGTGTAGAATGATAGGGCTTACTCAGGTTTAGCAGGGAGTAAGACAGGGCTTATTGTAGATACTACGTCATCCACTGGAAGGACTTTAGCATTTTCAGACACTAGTTCTTTATTGCATCCTATTTCATTTAATTACACGATCACACTAATAAATATGATTGTGAACTTTGATTATTTACATATGGAATGAAAAAGACACAGATGGGAACAAATAAAGTGGCAGATTTTTTCTGGCATCTGGTTGGACATTCTATAGTATGTGTGAGTCACGAGTCCTTGAACAGGCCTTCCTGCTTGGAGCCAACCCCAGAGAAAGATGAGGTGTTTCAAATGTGCAGGAGAGGGTGAGAGCCATGGCTCCAGTGATAGGAAGGGCTGGCTGGTGCTGTACAAACCCTTTAATGCAAGTAAGATCTGGGGAGAAAAACGAAGACCTTTGACCTCCCCTAGTCAAGTGGCAAGGGGAGGGAAATGGGAGAGGACTAGTTCAGGGTATGACCCTGAGTTCACGGAAAGTAAAAGATGAGGACTGGAGAGGTGGCTCAGAGGTTAGAATCACCAGCTGCTCTTGCAGAGGACCAGGGTTTCGTTCCCAACACTCAGATGGCAGCTCACAGCCATCTGTACTCCAGTTCCAGGATATACAATGCACTTTTCTGACCTCCACAGGCATCAGACATGCACATGGCACACATGTATGCAGGCAAACATGCATACATATAAAACCAAAAATAAACAAAAGATGAGCCATGGTGTACCTGAAGGGACTCTGGCCAGCTTGAGCTTGACGAGCATGGCTCCGGCAGGTCTTGCCCTTCTGTCTGATTCCCTCTGCCTTGCTAAAAACTGTTAGGTTACATTCCTAAAGCTAGTCATCAAGGTCTAGTCCCTTATTGACCACTTCTTCCTTCTGAAGCTGATCACCAAGGTCCAGCTATTGAAGTATTGAAGTCCAGCAATAAGAAGCCCCCTTTGACCTTTTTGATAAGAACTTTAAATCTCTAAAGAAAGAAATTGAAGAAGATATCAGAAAATGGAAGGATCTCCCTTGCTCATGGATAGGTAGGATTAACATAGTAAAAATGGCAATCTTACCAAAAGCAATCTACAGATTCAATGCAATCCCCATCAAAATCCCAACATAATTCTTCACAGACTTGGAAAGAAAAATACTCAACTTCATATGGAAAAACAAAAGACCCAGGATAGCTAAAAGAATCCTGTATAATAAAGCAACTGGAGGCATCACCATCCCTGACCTCAAGCTCTACTATAGAGCTATTGTAATAAAAAAAGCTTGGTACTGGTATAAAAACCAACATACGGACCAATGGAATCAAATTGAAGACCCTGACATTAATCCACACACATATGAACACCTGATTTTTTTATTTTATAATTTAATTTAATTTTACATATCAGCCATGGATTCCCCTGTCCTCCCTCCTCCCGTACCCCCTTCCCTCCCCCAGCCCATCCCCCATTCCCATCTCCTCCAGGGCAAGGACTCCCCTGGGGATTCAGCTCAGCCTGGTAGATTCAGTCCAGGCAGGTCCAGTCCCCTCCTCCCTTCACCCAGGCTGAGCAAAGTGTCCCTGTATAGGCCCCAGGTTCCAAACAGCCAGCTCATGCACTAAGGACAGGTCCCGGTCCCACTGCCTGGGGGCCTCCCAAACAGTTCAAGCTAATCAACTGTCTCACTTATCCAGAGGGCCTGATCCAGTTGGGGGCTCCTCAACTATTGGTTCATAGTTCATGTGAACACCTGATTTTTGACAAAGAAGCCAAAACTATACAATAGAAAAAAGAAACTATCTTCAACAAATGGTGCTGGCATAACTGGATGTCAACATGTAGAAGACTGCAAACAGATCCATATCTGTCACCGTGCACAAAACTCAAGTCCAAGTGGATCAAAGACCTCAACATAAATCCAGTTACACTAAACTTAATAGAAGAGAAAGTAGGAAGTACTCTTGAATGCATTGGCACAGGAGATCACTTCCTAAATATAACACCAGCAGCACAGACACTGAGCACAACAATTAATAAATGGGACCTCTTGAAACTGAAAAGCTTTTGTAGGGCAAAAGACACGGTCAATAAGACAAAAAGACAGCCTACAGAATGGGAAAAGACCTTTACCAACCCCACATCTGACAGAGGACTGATCTCCAAAGTATATAAAGAACTCAAGAAACTAGACATCAAAATACTGAACAATCCAATTGAAAAATAGGCTAAGCCGGGCGGTGGTGGCGCACGCCTTTAATCCCAGCACTCGGGAGGCAGAGCCAGGTGGATCTCTGTGAGTTCAAGGCCAGCCTGGGCTACCAAGTGAGTTCCAGGAAAAGGCGCAAAGCTACACAGAGAAACCCTGTCTCGAAAAACCAAAAAAAAAAAAAAAAAAAAAAAAAAAAAAGAAAAATAGGCTAAAGAGCTAAACAGAATTCTCAAAAGAAGAATCTCAAATGGCTGAAAGACATTTAAAGAAATGCTCAACATCCTTAATCATCAGAGAAATGCAAATCAAAACCACTCTGAGATACCACCTTATACCTGTCAGAATGGCTATGATCAAAAACACTAATGACAGTCAATGTTGGAGAGGATGCAGAGCAAAGGGAACACTCCTCCACTGTTGGTGGGAATGCAAACTTGTACAACCACTGTGGAAATCAGTATGGCGTTTTCTCAGAAAATTGGGAATCGATCTACCTCAAGACCCAGCCATACCACTCTTGGGCATATACCCAAGGAATGCTCAGTCATACCACCAAGATATATGCTCAACTATGTTCATAGCAACATTATTCATAATAGCCAGAACCTGGAAACAACCTAGATGCCTGTCAACAGAAGAATGGATTAAGAAAATGTGGTACATATACACAATGGAGTACTACTCAGCAGAGAAAAACAATGACAGCATGAAATTTGCAGGCAAATGGATGGAACCAGAAAATACCATCCTGAGTGAGGTAACCCAAACCCAGAAGGACAAACATGGTATGTACTCACTCATAAGTGGATACTAGATATAAAGCAAAGAACAATCAGACTGCAACCCACAGAACCAGGGAGGCTACATAGCAGGGGGGACCCTAGGATGACTGTGGCTTATAATAAGTTTTGGTTTTACTCAATCACTGGGCAAGCCTCAGGGAAACATTTCACTATTAGGATAAGAGAATTTATACTATATCAAGCTGATAATAGAAAAAAAAAAGAAGCCCCCTTTGGCTCACCTAATTAACATGCCCAATTAAAATTAAACACCTCATCCTAACACAGGGTTTCTCCTTTACTTTTATAAACCGCCATTTTCCCATAGGCCATGCCTGTCTCCTCTCTATGCAGAGGCAGTCCTTGGTCCCTCGGGGACAAATACCCCTGCCCCCTTTCCCTTGTCCCCTTCCCCTTCTCCCTCATCCTCTATCTCTTCTACTGCCACATCCTCGCCCATCCTAACACAGACCTCCTCTTCCTCTTCTCTTAACAATGACACCCACAAGGTCACTGCTGCTGTTTTCTGCCTGAGTCACAGAGCAGCCACTGTAACTTTTCTTCCCGCTTAATAAAGGAGCTCTCGGTGAAAACAGGTGTTTGGGTGTGGTTTGTGCCTAATCTGGGGTCCGGGAAAGCCCCTGCTATGGAGGGGGATGCTGGTCTCCTTCAGTACCCCTCATCTAACTCAGTATCAGTTTTATTTTTGTCAGTGCCAAAGTGGATTCAAGTTAGGAATGAGTCTGAAGAATGACCAAAAAGTTGAAAATGAGACTAGTGAATCACAAAAGTGAGATTATGCATTAGAGAGACATGAAAACGAATAAAACTAGTGGAAAATGTATGTGTAAAGCACTGTGTATGAGGGATGTAGCTCAGTTGCTAGTGTAAATGTATGAACATTGCCCTGGGTTCCAACCCCAGCACTACATAAAACCAGTGTGGTAGCATATACCTGTAATCCTAGCACTTGGGAGGGAGGCAGGAAGATCATGAGTTTGAGGTCATTCTTGGGTATATGCCAAGTGCAATGCCAGTCTGGGCTTTAGGAGATCCTGTTACAAACAAACAAACAATGCCACCCACCCTACCCCACCCCCGCAAACATTGTAGAAGATATAAATACAAAATACTCTCTTCTCAAAGAAGTTGTCATTTAGTTGATGGGCTATAAAATCAGCATGGGAAGATATTGACTATAGAGTATGGTCGGTATTAGCAGAGAAGAAAACAATTCCTGCTGGACTAACAATAATGTCTTATCTAGTATTTTCCAGAATTTATATGATTCCCCAAACTCTCCACATTTGTAGGCCAGCTTTACTGAAATCATACAGATAATTAATCAAAGGTCAAAAAGAAACAGTATGCCTCCCGTATCATCGAGACAGCAGATGCCAAGAAAAGACAACTACTAACTAGAACAGCGCTCTCCTGACTTGGGTCATCCTTGCAGGGGCCATGCCAATTTTCTCTGTAGCGTTCCAGTTTTAGTATGTGTGCTGCCGAAGTGAGCACCAGTCTCCTGACTTAGATCCCAGCTATGTTTCAATAGAAACCAATTGTTTAGCTGAGGCCTGGAAAATGAGCAAACTTTAGACAGGCAGATAGGCCATGGAAGCAGGGATAGACAGATGGCTCAGCGGTTAAGAACACTGGCTGTTCTTCCAGAGGTCCTGAGTTCAACTCCCAGCAATGACATGGTGGCTTACAACCATCTATAGCCGGCTCTGATGCCCCCTTCTGCACATGCAGAATAGAGCACTCATATAAATAAATAAATCTTAAAAAGAAAGGAAGAAATGCAGAGGGCATTCCATGGCTTGAATCTACTCAGGGAACAGTGGATGAGGGGAAGAAGTAAGGTTGCTTCCAGAAGACCTTCCTAACTCACTACATTTCCACTTGGGCAACGAGGAACCCAAAGAGGAGCGACATGAAGAAGCACATGGTAGAGACTCCGACTATTAGAACATGAAATAACGGGGGCAGTTGCAAGAATAACCTCTCATATTTGTTACTTAGGTAATAGATTTTACCTGAAAGAATCAGAGAGACCCTTGATGCTTTTATTAATTTGCATGACTTTTAAAAATAATAGTTTATTTTTTTAAGTAAATAATTGTAAAAGAGAGAAAAAAAATCAGAGATCCAGTTAAAATGATTGTGTAACGGGTTCCTTTAGACCTACTTCAAAACACAACAGAAATTGTTTACTTTATTGACAGTTGTATGTCACTGTTGTGACCACAGGTGGCCTGCCACAGTGGTTTTCCAGGTAAAACTCAGATGTTTCCAACCTTCCATTATGAATTGGTTACCTAGCTCACAACTTCTTGGGTGCAAGAGCTACTATATGGAAGGACCTGGTGCTGCCTCTTAGAAACCATTTGGCCAATATATGGCAGCTACTATTATTTTCAAATGCCTAGATATGTTCTCTCATGATTGAAAATTTCCCTTTTATCTATGTGGAATTCTGGTACAGAGGTGAAGAACAGAGACAAGCCTCACAAACCTGAACTCTAACCATTGCATAGTCATAAACTGAGTCTCAGTGTCCCCATCTATACAATGGGCGTGGTGGTAGTAATAGTGGAAAATTAAGAGTTGATGATGTATCTCAAAGTGGTTTGTGTGCAGCAATTTCACCTATCATGTTTTCTTTTAGACTTTGATACAAATGTATTAATAATGACTAGAATGAAAATGGCTTACGAACTTTTAAAAAAAATCTCCTATTTCCTCTATGCATAGGTGGAATTACTTAAATTACTCAATATATTATGAATCATGAGGATGGAGTTAGAGAATGCAAAGTATGTGAAATGCAGTCCTTCTCCACCATAGTTTGAAAGACACACATTAACTGTTTTTGTCTTATAATTATGGAAATGTGCCATATCTATCGCAAGTATATGAAATCAGCTAATAAAATTAAAAAATATGAAAGTTAAAATTGCACACTTTTCATCTAAATATAAGCCATCCACCATGTGCACTTTTATATGTTTGACATACACGTTGTGTATGTGCATGTGTGTGGCGGTGGGCACATGTATGTGAAGGGGCGTGTGCATGCATCGCTGTGGAGGCCCGAAGTTAACACTGGGTGGCTTCCTCTATCGTTGTCCATGTTAGAACTGTAGGCTAGGGTCTCTCATTAAGTTTGGAGCTCACTGATTCAGCTAGGCTGGCTGGCCAGGTTCACCTTGCATCATCCCAAATTTCTGTGCAGGCACTGGAAATCCGAATTCAGGTCCTCACGCTTGCACAGTAAATACTTTACACCCCGAGCCATCTCCCCAGCCCCTATGGTGTGTAGTTTAGAAGTGTAGTAGGTAAACGTATATTAATTTTGAAAGATACTTACCTCATAATATACACCCTGACCTGGCCAAGTCAATGCTTTTTTCTTTGAATCCATGGGAAAATCAAGCAGTTCATATCTGTAAGGGTTACCTGGAAATTGAAGCAAGAGTAGTTATTCTGAAGAGATCAGAGCAATCCAGACCTATGGGTCCAGTACGACATAAGACCAGTAGAGGTGCAGCCATAAGTGTCTGCAGAGTGACTGAAATGGTCTGCAGTGCGCTCAGCTGACGGCAGGCTGAACACCTTTCCTAACAGTGCCGATAGGTCACTACATCCTCTGCTCTCCGTGCCTTCTTTGATTTTACTACTGAATCCATGCCAATAAGAAGTCATACAGTTTTGATTTCAAGTCACATTTTACCTCTTGTCTTCAGAACCGTTGTATCGTAGGCCTTGGTTGGCGCTGTAGGAGGAAAAGGCTGCTGGTTGCGGGCTTTGATGCCGTTGTAGAGGTCCTTAGGTGATGTGAAGGCCGGAAACATGGCGCCGCGGCTTATGTGTGTATGGTAGGGATGTTCAATTGGGTACACTGAGCAGATTTCTCTAAGATTTATTGAGTAAATAAAAACAGAGAAAGAAGTACAATGAAAAACCATCCAATATTTACTGGGATCCTTTGCCGTGGCAGATGCCGCTCTGTTCGCTGTGGAGATGGCCCAGACCATTCCTATACTCATACAGCTAACATTCTGTAGAATCCTAATTTTGCCAGATAAATCAAAACTAATTTAATTTAAAAAATAATCATTCCTAATTATCAGTGAGTAGTTTTCCTAAATGGCTAATATAAAGCAGACAATGTTTTAATTTTACAGTTTGGAGGAAGTATAGGAAGACTTTTGGTGCTTTTAACTTCCACTTTATGTTTTAAGAAGATCCACATATTTTATTTATTTTTATTTTTTTGGTTTTTCGAGACAGGGTTTCTCTGTGTAGCTTTGTGCCTTTCCTGGATCTCACTCTGTAGACCAGGCTGGCCTCGAACTCACAAAGATCCACCTGCCTCTGCCTCCCAAGTGCTGCATATATTTTATAGAATCGTTTTGTGCATCTGGCCTAGTAATGCAACATCCTGGACTGGCCTTCCAACCCAGGCTGCTTGTTTCTTTGAGCAATCAATAAAACATATACACACACTATTTAGAAATTAAACAAAATTGCTAGCACATGGAAGGAAAGGGCTCAAAAGACAGAGGGATCCAGTTTTGCTCTTGCTGGAGAACCGGCACAGACTAAGGCCAAGTGCAAGAGCTGTGCGGACAAGGAGAAATGTGAGATCCAGAGGGCCACAGAATAGAGAATGGTGTATATAATTAGAATTTAAGAAAACAAGAGCAGGGTTAGAGGTGGAATTGTGTTTCCTCTCAAAATCTGTGGGTTAAAAATCCTAACCCCAAAGGCCTTATATTGCAAACTCATTTGGGAATGGATCCTTGTACATGTAACTAGGCGGGAGGGGTGACAGTAAAGTAGGTGGGCCCCCAGTTTGAAGGCTGTGTGCTTAAAGAAAGCTAAACTTGTGCACAGGGAGACATGCGCTGAGAATGCCATGTGAGGACAGAGCCGATAAGACACATCTATCTGCTAAAGATGGCCAGCAGCAGACCCAGGCGCTAGCCCAGAGCAGATTCCCCGCCCAGCTCCCAGAAGGACGGGACCCTCCTACACCATGATGCTGTACCTCTAGCCTGCCACTTAGAAGCTCAGACTCAAGAAAGATGAACCCAAGAAATGGAACCCCAAACAAGGATTCTTCACAGGCTGTTTTTAATACCCACCCCCAACCTTAACCTGGATTCTGACAGCTTTTTGAGTAGCTCTTGCTTTAACTGAAACACAATTTTAAAAGGTTAGCTTAACGGTCTCAGGTGTAAGAGAACTCCGGTTGACCAAGAATACCTACTGCTCAGATCTGGTTTCTTTTCTTTCTTTTTCAAAATAATTTATTTACTTTATTTTTATTTTTATTTCATGTACATTCGTGTTTGGCCTGCATGTATATCTGTGCATGTGTGTCAGATTCCCTGAAATTGGAGTTGCAGACAGTTGTGAACTGCCACGTGGGTGCTGGGAATTGAACCTGGATCCTCTGGAAGAGCAGCCAGTGCTCTTAACTGCTGAGCCATCTCTCCAGCTCCTCAGATCTGGTTTCTTATGCCAGTTCCTAATAGAAGGAACTTGTGTTTCTTGAGGTTCTGGCTGATTCTAGGAGTGGACAGGAAATAAGATGACCCAGAGATATCTTATAGTGCCAGAAAGTAAGTGAATCATATAGGCAAAAACCCTCTCCACGCCCCATGGCAGTGTGGGAAATGTTAAAAGAATGCAGGAACAGATTCAAAGAGTGGCTTATGGCCAATGCAAGATGCAAAAATAGGTGGCCTGGGATTACTTCATGAGTTCCTAAAGCAAAACAAACATCCACAAGGGTGAAATAAGTGATTAAAGAAAAACCACCAAGCCAGGTGTTGGTGGCGCACGCCTTTAATCCCAGCACTCAGGAGGCAGAGCCAGGCAGATCCCTGTGAGTTTGAGGCCAGCCTGGTCTACAGAATGAGTTCCAGGACAGGCTCCAAAGCTATACAGAGAAACCCTGTCTCGACACTCGCCCCCCACACCCCCCCTCCCCCTCGCAATAGTATGTAAAACTCCAATGCAGAATACTGGGAATTTTTTTTTTTTTTTTCTGAGACAGGGTTTCTCTGTGTAGCTTTGGTGCCTGTCCTGGATCTCACTCTGTAGACCAGGCTGGCCTCAAACTCACAGAGATCCACCTGCCTCTGCCTCCTGAGTGCTGGGATTAAAGGCGTGTGCCACCACTGCCCAGCTGAAAAAAAATTTTTATACAGAGACTAAAGTAGTCCAGGCTGGCCTCAAACTCATTATATAGCTGAGGATGACCTTAAACTCATGATCTTCCTGCCTCTGCCTCCAGAGTTCTGGGCTTATAGGCATGTGCTAGGAATCAAACCAGGGCCTTGAGCATACTAGGCAAGTGCTCTACCATCTGAACTCCATCCCAACCCTAAATAATGTATGAAGGTGTTTTGCTCTTAGAAGGCGGTGCAGAATTCCAGATGCCTTCCACACACACCTGCTTTCTTCTTAGAGCACACAGTGGAAGGAAGGACAAGAAAAGTAACTGCAGAGGGGACGTCCGTAAACATTCCCAAGCCCAGTGATCAAGGGTCACATCACAATAAACCGAGTGGAGTGGGGTAGCAGATAAACAGCACTTCTCTCTGTGGTCTTCCCAAAACACACCACTCCAGTCTTAGCACAAAAAAATAAAACCAGTCCAATTCCATTTGGGGCTATTCTACAAGTATTCTATAACCCTCAAAACTGTTAAGAATATCAAGACAGGGCTGGAGAGATGGCTCAGAGGTTAAGAGCACTGACTGTTCTTCCAGAGGTCCTGAGTTCGATTCCCAGCAACCACATGATGGCTCACAACCATCTGTAATGAGATCTGGTGCCCTCTTCTGGTCTGCAGTCATACATGATGTATAGATAATAAATCTTAAAAAAAAAAAAAAGAATATCAAGACAAGTAAAGGCTAAGGAGCTATCCCAGCTGAGAGGTTCCTGGAGAGACATGCCACTAAATGCAATATGGTGTTCTAGATGCAGTCCTGGAACAGATCTGAAGTGTGGACTTGCTACAGTGCATCGTTCTTGGTTCATTTGCTATAAAAAGCATGCTGCATGAACATAAGAGGCTCATAGTAGGGAGAGTAGGGGGTACGTGAGGAAATTGCTGTTTTAACTTCGAATACATATGTAAGCCTAAAACTGTCCTAAAATAAAATTGCATTTCAAAAGCCTGGCTGGATATAAATGAAGAGAAATAAATGTATCAGTGCCTTGGACTTGCACCAGACTGTCCTCCAACAGTTAAAATGCAGCTTTCAGAAAAGCTTCACCTGTGCTTATCCCATCTAAGTCATAAGCAATGGCATCATTTTTTCATTCTAATGGAGAGGAAAATATAAAGCATGTACTTACCCTACTGCTGAATTAGGTGGTTTGGGTAACCTAGAATAAAAACAGGACAAAAGTCCTAACTTCAGTTGGGGCTTTTAAAGTCTTGAATTCCTATTAGAAACTTAAGAATATTAAGATACATTCTGTGTTTAAACCACCTTGACATGTAGGCAAATTTTTATTGCCTTGCACAACGATAAGACACAGACATAGGATTTTCAAATCTCAGTTGTCTACTGATCAATTTTCCCATTGATTCTAACTTAGCCCTGCTCAGCAAACCTTTGCATTTTTTATTTATAGGGGAGGTTCAGGGGCTGAGGCTCCTGTTCTTACCTCCTCTGCCATGTAGCCAGAGAGTCCTGAGAGCCTGACATCACGTGTGATGCAATTATGTGTCCTAAAGCGACACGGGTGGCCTGGCTGGGAGGATATATAAATACTGGGTGTGTTTTGTTCCTTTGCCCACAGCTGCTGGTCTCTCATGACAGTAATATTGCGCAATCATCAGAGGCTAAAGAATAAAACCGGGCAACTTCCCAGAGGCATGGATTTTCTGAACCAGTTCATTCTGATGGGGTGCACTTACAAACTACTCAGAACCCACAGGCCAAGAGATAATACCGTAGTCCTGGAAAAAAGCCCCCTGCAGAGGGATAGTTATCCATTGACATTTGATACCAGCAATTATTTCAACCTGTGCTCATACGACTCTTAAAGAGTTCAGGTGTGGAAAATAATCAGAATGTTATCATTTCACAATAAATTAGAAAATTTTAATATACTGTTTTAGATATCTTCCATGCTGGATATATTCACAAGAAAGCAGCAAACCATATAATTGTATTACTCTGTAGTGTATTATAAACACACAATTCACATGAACCATAACTTTTTAAAAATTTTTATGTGGGTTCTGTGGGTGTGAACTGAAAAAAGAACTCACTTCCTGTCTTCCAGCCGTGCTGCTGAGGCAGAAATATGGGCGTGTGGGAAGTGGTGAATATGTAGATCCAGAGGATTTAGTGTTGCTAGACTGACTATTATATATAAATAAAACACAAATTGGCATCTAAAATGTCTCATGTCACAAAATTTGCTATATTTCATGACTAAAATGGCTGTGATTCAAAATGAAAAAAAAGATGAAAGGAAGTATTTTTAAAAGCTTAAAAAGATACAAATCAAGTTACCAGATGTCCAGAGACACTATTTTCTTGACATCAATCCATTAATTTTGCCATGTTTGAGCTGAGTTAATGAAACGCAAGTGGGAAAAGCTTGGGCAAACACAAATTTTGGCTCCCTCTAGTGGCTCAATCCTATATTGCACTAGCTTCTTAGAACGACTCTTAAGGGTTCAGTGTTCTTCAGGGTTTCTGTAATTTGCTGTATGTTCATTGTACATGGAGCTAAGATCATGGCATTTTATTTTATCTGAAAATAAAGGCATGCTTTTCCATGTACATAAGAAACCACTTTAAAACAACAATTTAATATGATGGAAGACATTACCTTAAATGATGATGAGTTAACAAATACCCTTTATCCATAAAGAGACAGTGATTTTTATCAAGAGTAGGCAATTATAATAACCTCTGTCCTCACAAAATCCCAATTTTGTTGAGGGCCCTTGACATTTTCAGTGACTCTTTAAAAGCATCTAACAGACCCTTACTAGACTGTGTAGGAGAAGGCAGGGACGTGGTCCAAGGGTGACCTGCCCTGCTCTCCAGTAGTCCTTAGTTTTCACAGGTTTGTTTAAAGACCACACATACCTGTTTGATTCATTTGTTTCCATTTCCTTATTGCTGATTTCTGGTGTGGGTGATCTTTAATATGAAGGGAAGCCTTGTTTCTATAAAAGGGCTTCTACATTTCTCACATAATTCATTTTTACTTAAAATACTGTGATCTCACATAAAACAGCCCCTGCCCAGGACTTACAAAGAATCGTTTCCATAGACATCACTTTTCTTGTTTGGTGTCAAATAGTAGAACTGTTCAATAGGAAGCTTTCTGAAGAGAGAGCAAATTAAATTGAACATATTTTACATAATACAGCATATCCATGAGATAGTAAAGGACAAATAGATGAATATAGACATGAATATATAAAAATTCTATATAGAATATATAAAAGGTGATGCTTTAAATTAGTTGAAAAGTAAGACAATTTCAGTAAACAGGATGGGAAAACTTAACCATCTCAACTTAGCACTTCAGAGGAGATACTTTCAGTTATAGTAACACCTAAACAGCAAAGCAGTGGTGGCAGATGCCTGCAAGGTCACCAGCAGAATGCTGAGCTGGAAGACAGCAAGCTCACCTTGGGTTACACAAACAGTCCTTGTTTAAAAAACTAAAAATAAGAAAGAGGGAGAGGGATATGGATCAACGGTTAGGAATGTGTACTGCTCTTGCAAAGGGCCAGCACTTAGTTCCCAGCACCCAAGGAGGCTCACAACACCTTTGACCTCTGTGAACAGCTGTGTTCATGTGCACATATCTACAAACAGACATGCACCATATACATAATTTAAAAAGGAAAATACCAGCTGGGCGGTGGTGGTGCACACCTTTACTCTCAGCACTCAAGGGCAGAGGCAGGCGGATCTCTGTGTGTTCGAGGCCAGCTTGGTCTACAGAGTGAATTCCAGGACAGCCAGAGCTACACAGAGAAACCTTTTTTCAAAAAACTAAAATAAATGAAAATAAAAAATAAAAAAGAGGAAAATACCCTCCCCCTAAACACCCAAAAAGGGGGCAAATCTATACAAATGTTTAAAATTTTCCATCAGTAAATAGGTTTTGTTTTGGAGGGTTTGTGTGTGCATGCTCATGTATGTTTGAGACAGGTCTCTTCACTGCTGAGAACAGCAGGATAGCTGGCCACAAGCATCCAGGGATCCTCCTCCTCTTTCCGTCTCCTCCCTTGCCACAGTAGTGCTGGGAGGTTAGATGCACACCACTGTGTCTGCTTCGGGAGACGGAACTCATGGCCTCTTACCTGGGTGGCAAGTGCTTTAACTACGGAGGCGTGTCCCTACCATAGAGTTTGGATATTCGAAATTTTGACTATAAAGAACAAAAAGAATATATAAGTGAAATAAAAACCAAATAAATAAAGGATAAGAGCTGAAAAAGAAATACAAAAGCTGTTACATAAAATAAACAAAAACTAGTATCCAAATAACTAGTAATCAGAGCTCAGAATCGTGAGAATGGGTTGACTCATAGAATGGACAAAACTGTCTAGCTGGAAAACATGGTACAGAGGCAGAGGCACAAGAAAATGGATGCTTTTAGACACTATTACAAGAATATAAATCATGTGGGTCACACATACTAAATTAAAAACACTTAGTTGCCATGACCCTGAACTTCCACTTAGTATTTGTTCTAGAGAAACATTCATGATGAGCTGACAAAGCCCTATGTAAGGCAGTTAGTTCATTATGGTACAGTTAAAGTAAAAGAATATGTGAGTGTCTCATCTCTGACTCATGTGAATTGTGGATATTGAGATTAAAATAAAGTAGATCTGTTTACTATCTGGATTGTAAAGAAGAAAAAAAATCCCAGTTGTTTAGTACTGTTTAGTGACCGTATGGGTCCATACATTAACAAAAACCCACCATATATTTTCATGGGCACACAAAGAATTGTTATGAGGAACCAAGGAGTAAAAGGCATGGAAGGAGGCTCTCGTATGGAGGTGGTGCTTCCCTCTAAGAAGGGGAGTGGGCTGTAGGGGTGTGGTCAAGGGAGTCTGGGCCTCCGGGGGAATGTTTTTCTATGAGCTCAGTGCTCACTGTAGTCACCCAGTATCTTCTGAACCCACCCCTTATTTCTCCAGTCACCTCGTCACCAACGATAGTTACTCACCTGACAAATCAAAGTCTAGTGCAGAAGTGGGTGGCTGGTGGACTTAGAATACACATCGGCACCCTGCATTTTATCTTGCCACAGGGCAAGTTCCAAAAGTGGGAAGTAAGCAAAATGAAGGTCCTGTAGCTCACACACCTCAACACCATACTCATGCTACCCATGGTGCAGCGCCCTCTTTCTGAGAGGGGAGAACTGAAAGGGGTTTTATGAGCACCAAATCTGTTCAGATGTCTGTTGGACTCTACAGGAGTCACTGACTGTTAGCCCTTTGACCTCTCTAGGTTTTTTTTTTACCCTTACTAATATGAATTCTGCTCTCGTCTCTTCAGACTGGAGAACTGCAGCTTTTGTGGGCTCACCTTGCCTCAGGTGTATCTGGAATGTAGGGTTGGGATTAGATATGACTCATCCAATATTCATCTCCCCACCCCCTTGGTCTCCCATTCTTTCAGGAAAAGCATGGGAGTGAATGTGGTGGCTTTATTCCACTTGTCACAGCTAATGGCTGTTCAGAGGTGAAGAGCAGGGAAGCTAAGCATCTTGCCATCTGTGGGACAAAGAGCTGCTTGGCTCCAAATGCTTCCTGGAAGACATTAAGTCAGAGCCTGGAATAAATTACGCAGAATTTTCTTTCCTTGGTTGGTTCCTATTAATAGCATAAGTTTTTTTTAATTATTCTTACTGTTTTGTTCTTGTCTGGTGATAAATTTTGCATCTGTTTTATCTCTTAGACTTTAGAAACTTTGCTTCATGTAGTCACATTCACTTTTAAATACCACCATCATTACCATTAAAGAAAGACCATCAAGAAAAAGTTCACAAATCCTTTAGTTCACAGAGTACTAGAGATCCACTTAATAGCTTCTTATCATTTGACAGTAGTTTAGTGAAGAATCTTACTTTTTTATAGAGAAATCAACAGTTTTGCTACGTGTCTACACTTACAAATAAATAAACTCATATCCGAGAGTGAAAACAAGACCATACCTTTTTCATTACTCTGTTGATTTTATTCCTTTAGCAAATGGATGAAATGGGAGATAACTGACCCCACGAAGAATTTCTGAAGCTTACACACTATGGTTGAGAATATTGTTCCTTAGATAGAGTCGTGTCAGGAGGGTTGGGAGAGCAATGGTGTCTCCCACACATGACCTGCTCTGTAGACAGTTACCTTCCTTTAGCTCTGCTCTTTCTGTTTCTTCGCTTCAGATAACTTCACTATGCCATTTCCCTAAGGGGCAGGTACTGTGGAGTTAGTGAGGAAAGAAGGAGCCTACCCTGGCCTAGTCTGCTGTCTGGGGCTGGGATACACACTGACCCAATCCTGCTTAGGGAAGAAGGGTTTATTTACTACATCTCACAGGTTAGAGTCCACCATTGGGGGAAGCCAGAGAGGACTCAAGCGAGAACCTAGAGGGAGGGACTGAAGCCAAGAGCACACAGGGGCGCTGCTCACTGGCTTGCTGCTCCCCCGACTCACACTCAGCTTGCTCTCTTATACAGCCCAGAACAACCTGCCTAGGGTGACACTGCCCAGTGGGTTGGGCCATCCCACATCAATCACTCATAAAAAAATGCCCCCACACATGCCCACAGGCCAACTGCATAGAAACAGTTCCTTAATTGGAGTTCCCCTCTCACAGATGTTCAGTTGACAAAGAATAACCAGCACACATCCCCACAAGGAGTGGGTGAATTGTGGCACCACAGAACCCCAGTGAAATGCCCTCCCCACCCAGGGAAGGTGCTATGTGGTTTCAAGAGCAAATAACTGAGGCTTGACCCATCAAAGAGCTGGAAAATATTTTGTACAAAAGGCTCTTTCAGAGAGAAAAAAAAAAGTACGGTAAGAAAAGACAGTCTTTTTTTTATGGAAGAAGATAAATCATATTCGACAGTTGTTTGCCAAGCTATTTGCAGTATTCGAGAAGACTGTCAGCAAGATGTTTTCAAGAGAAAAGTATGCTAAAATAGCAACGTTGACCTAAAAGGGCACAAGAAAACAGATACACTAACCCAGACTCTGGGTCAGGGAAGAATGACGTTATTAACGGAGAGTGCTCCATCTCCAGGGTCTTGGGGCTGTGTCCACTCACAACAGGGAACCTCGACATTGAAACTGGACTTCTCTGGATGTTTAAAACTAGTCTTTCTGGCTATCCTTTACACCCTAGAGTTCTGTGTGAATGCCTCTAATTCTCTTAGAATATTGTTACCACCCCCTTTTTTGGTTTTGGTTTTTTGAGATAGGGTTTCTCTGTGTGACAGCCCTTGCTGTCCTGGAACTCGATTTGTAGACCAGGCTGGCCTTGAACTCACAGAGATCCATCTGCCTCTGCCTCCTGAGTGTTGGGATTAATGGTGTGAGCCACTACTCCTGGCATAATTGTGCACTTCTAACATACAAATGTTGGGGGCCACAACTGTGCATTCCTCAAAGAGTTATAATCCGGTTGCTGAGTCAAAGCTTGCTATGTTCAAGTTATGGAACAGACAGGGAATAAATGGGTGAATCAATAAAATGAACAGGTGGAAGTACTTGGGGCTTTAGCACCAAACAAACCTGGGGTCAAATCCCTCTTCTGCAGATTTGCAGTGTCTAGCTCAAGGGAAGAAGGACAGCTGGAGCTTATAAAGGCATAACCAACTACAGCTACAGCAGAGTTAATCAAGTACAGCCACAGCAGGGTTAACAAACTACAGCCACAGCAGAGTTAACCAAGTACAGCTACAGAGTTAACTAACTACAGCCACAGCAGGGTTAACCAACTACAACTACAGAGTTAACCAACTACAGCCACAGCAGGGTTAACCAACTATAACTATAGAGTTAACCAAGTACAGCCACAGCAGGGTTAACCAAGTACAGCCACAGCAGGGTTAACCAAGTACAGCCACAGCAGGGTTAACCAAGTACAGCCACAGCAGGGTTAACCAAGTACAGCCACAGCAGGGTTAACCAAGTACAGCCACAGCAGGGTTAACCAAGTACAGCCACAGCAGGGTTAACCAAGTACAGCCACAGCAGAGTTAAGAGGGTCTACTTGAGAGTGGAGTCTTAAGAAAGTCTGGTGAACAGTGTTCCAACTTGAGGTCCTCACTGTCTGTATGTGTGCTGATCTCTGGATCTTCCCACGTGGTCTCTGCTGGGCCTTGTTATCTGTTGATGCTTAGAGAAGGTCACTGGCTGCACATGGCCCTGTTATTAACATTTCATTGTCTAGCTGTGGCTTATCTTTCCTAATTTATTTCTTTTACATGCTTTAGAATACCAAGAGACTAGTTACCTAGACTGTTAGTAAACCAGGCAACTGGGAGTGTTAGATAAGGCAGGAAAGAAAGTGGGCTCTGTACCATGGTTTTATGGATTCCATTCTGGGTAAATATAATAACCTTTAGCAAATAATGAGGCATTTAATTTAATTTGCTGCTTGCCTTTTTTTTTTTTTTTTAAACCTAGGGCCTTGTGCATGCTAGGTAAGTTTTTCACCTCTGAACATTGAACTATATCCTGAATCCTTTTTTTCTTTTTTATGTTCTGTTTTTGAAACAGGGTCTTTCTTACCAAGTTGCCCAGGCCTTGGATTTCTGATCCTCCTGCTTCGGCCTCTTAGTCAGTTTGGATTACATGCTGTGCTGTGCCACCAGGCCCAGGCTCCTTTAGTTTTGTGTTTTGAATATTCTTGCTGAAGGAATGACTTTATAGTTTCTTACTTGAAAATATGGGCTAGCCAGTTATTCAGTGGGTAAAGGTGCCTGCTGCCAAGCCTCACAAATTCCTGGAACCCACACAATAGCATAGTAGAAGAAGAGAACTAGCTTTCCTTGTCCTCTGACCTCCATGCACCCCATCCCAGACACATATGGGAAAAAACAATCAGCCTGGAAATAGTGCCCTGCAGGTTCAAATACTTAAGAACGAACTAGAAAACGGTAGCAGATCTGAACATTTGTACAAATTGGGGTGAGCTGTTTGCTCAAGCAAGAACATTTTTAACTTAGTCTACCGTTCATCACACTTAGTTTTAATTTTTATTTTACGTGTATGGCTGTATGTGCTTGCATGTATGTCACACATCACGCATGTACAGTACCTGTCTAGTCCAGAAGAGGGAGTCAGATCTCCCAGAACTGGAGTTACAGATGGTTGTGAGCTGCCATGTGGGTGCTGGGAAACGAACCCAGGTCCTCTGGAAGAGCAGCCAGTGCTCTTAACTGCTGAGACACCACTGCTCCAGCCCTCATTTGGTTTTAAATAAGCGAGGAATTAATCATGATTTCTAATCACAATACTTTAATATCTCAAATGGCAGCAACATAAAGCAAAATGGACAGACTTACCATTGACTTCACAAGTGGGAAGCACAGAATTAGTTTTTGTCTTTTCATAAACAGTAAAAGAAGTCCAGAAGCAGATACATTAATAAGAACTAACACTAAAAAGAAGAAATAGTTAATGAAGACCTTATGAACATTGGGAACTTCTCTTACTTTGGCCAGATCTCTCCACCAAATCCATAATGCTGGTGTCCTTTGCCCATGACACGGGGAGGCTCGCATTTTGGCCTGTGTTCTTCAGGAAGAGCAACTGGAATAATGCCACCATACTCCCTTTCGGCACCCCAGGGAAGCCTGCATTGTGGCATTGATGCCCTCAGCTCCTGATACCTGTGGGAAATGACAGACTGCTGACACTGCTCGGCTGTACCTTGAATCCCTTTCACTTATTAGATTTTAGGTTATGTTTTTCAGAATACAGAATTCTAAGATTATGATACATTCTGCTAAAGGGATGAGGTTAGCCATCACCCACAAATTTGTGTTTATTTTGTAAAAACAGCTTAATCGAGATATAATTCACATGCCATAGAATTCAACAGTTTTAGTTGACCCACAAGTGTGTACAGCAGCCACCAGAGTCAATTTTATAATAATTTCCTGACCTCAGAAAGAAGCCCTCTGTTCTCTGGCTAGTGCTCTCCTAAGGAACCCACCTTTACTCCACCCCACGCACCCACCTTCTTTATAGACTGGTCTGTTTGGACACTTCATATAAAGAGAGCCATATACTATGTAGTCTTTGTGTTGGCGTCTATCATTTAACTTAATGCTTTCAAAGTTGATGCACGATGTGCCATGAACCAGGAATTCATCCCCCCTAATGGCTGCAGAATAGTCTACCAATGGATATAACCATTCATCAGTTGATAAGATATTTGGCTTTCATTAATATTCTTACACTAAATATTAGTATTTTTGTATGAGTACTTGATTTAATTTTCCAGGGAACACTACCAAAGAATGAATTATATAGCTGGATCATATGTTAACTTGAATTTAATTTGTTGGGAAACTGCTGGGCTATTCTATAGCAGATGATTCATTTTACACTCCTAAAAGCATGGTATAAGGGTTAACACTTGTTATGTGTGTTTGAAAAAGAATTGTAGCCACTTTCATAGAAGTAAAGGAGTATGTCACTGTACTTTTGTTTTGCAATTTCTTAATGACAGCAGCACTTTTTGTTACTATTTCTTTGGAAAATGTCTATTTGATTTTGTGTTTTTAAAATTTGTTTTATTTCTTAGTTACAAGTTCTTTTTAAGTCCCAGATACAAGTCTCTTATCAGCTATACTATGCAAATATGCCCTCACAGTCTGTATGCTTTCTTTTCACTTACTTGAGAGTATCTTTTGAAATATCAAAGTTTCAAAAATCTTTAAAAAAGCATTAAAATAAAATATCAACTTAAACAGGTTTGGGGTGGATTCAAGAAGGAAAAAAAATTAGAATCAATAAAGTTTTAAAAAAAGAAATATCAAAGTTTCTAATTTTGATGCAGTTCAATTTACTTTTACTTTTGTTGATTGGATTAGGAAGTCACATATAAATACACTGCGGCTCCAAAATCCAAGGTTTACTCCTGTTTGCCCCTCCACAAGTCTTATAGGTTTAGTTTTTGCTGTTACACCTGTGTCTCTGAATCATTATGAGTAAATTTTATGTATGGTATAAGGGAAGGGTCAAACTTGCTCCTTTGTATTTGGATCTTCCTGGCATCATCTGTGTAAGAGACTGGACAAATGTAAAGGAATAGTACCAATACTGTCAAGGCGTTACTTGCTTCCCAACAGTTCAGTGAGGCTCCCTAGGTTAACAAACGCCGTGTAGTCTCTGGAGGGAACTGAGTGAGGAATGACCAGAGGAATTGAGGAATTGAATTCTCTATGTGGGTCCATGTGCTGATGAACAGACACAGCCTAAGTCCCAAGTCAGAGACTTGAAGTGCCACCCCATTCTAACTTGGGTGTCTGGGTATGTTTGGGAGATTGGTAAAGACTTGAGTAGAACTTAGTTGACTGCATGGACCATAAAAATGGTTTTGCATCTCTATTTTTAGAGCTGGTATAAAGGTCAGGAATTTGTGGGCACAGTGGAAGAGGGCCATGGCGAGAAGTAAAGTATGGGAGAAGGCAGAACCATCCTCTCTGGGCTCCTGAGCCCTGTGGACTGTCCTGTGAGTGGAGGGGAGGCAGTCAGAGTCAGGGAAACAATCGGAGAGGCAAGAGCTGCTGGGTACTTCTGTCTCTCAGTCGGCACAGTCCATGCCTTAGAGGACCCCTCCCCATCAGTAACTCCTAAGTACAATGGAGAACTAACACTCAAGACTGTCTTACAAATGGAACTGAATGTCATATGAAATTGCTATATAAACAAGTACTAAGCCATCGACTTTCTACCTGTTTTGCAAGTAGTATTTTACTGGAATACTGCCTTTCATTTATGTATGACTAGTCTGTGGCTGTCTTCACCCTATAACAGCAGATTTGAGTATTTATGATGAAACTTTACAACACAAAATATTTTCTCTGTCTCATTAAAGAGAACATGTCCTAAGCTCTGCATTGACCAGTTTAGGGAAGCTTGGTGACTGTTGCTTCGGGGCCCTGGCAGACAGCTTTCAGATCTTTCCCCTTCTCCCAGTTCTGACTATGATAAACACACATGGTTTAGGGGACATGACAAGTGAAAAATATTAAACATTTGTGATTAATGACAAGTTAAGCTTTAACTTTTAAGTTTGTAAAGTTATATTTAAATAATAAATGAGTCAATTTCTAAATATCTGACCCCAGTAAATTACATTGTCCCAGAAGATGAGCCAAAAAAAAATGTTAATCAATCATGTGTACTGGCACCTAGTAAAGCTGCAAAATTGAAAAAAAAATTAAAATAAGAGGTAATGCCTAAATCACCCTCGACCCTCTCGACCCCTTGCAATCTTTCTCTCTGCCCCAGCTAGAGGGGAACTCATGGCAATTCAACTGCCTTAGTTTACCCAATGCTGGGATTAATGGTATGAACTACCACACTCAGCATATTTCTTTTTATTTTAAATACTCAAGTCTATTCAGCCCTTCTCCTGTAGTATTAATACTCATAACATTGTATAGAAGGAACTGCTTATAATGTAAGTTAAGGTTTTAGGATTATATAATTATTTCAAATAGAATACTTTCCTTAACAAAGAGAATAATCATGAAATTATTGGTGCTTCAATCTATAACCACAGAAAATTGTTTACTTTGTTTTAGGAAAGGTTATGGATGGACCAAAACCTATTAAATCACTGTAGAATCTTGGGTATCAATCCCAAAATTAGAGGGCTCAATGTGACCAGTAACGATTAGAAGGCATGGTTACAAGAAAGCTCACCCAAATCTCTCATTTTTTTTAAGCTGGCAGAGAACTAAGAACTCTCTCTCTCTCTCTCTCTCTCTCTCTCTCTCTCTCTCTCTCTCTCTCACTCTCTCCCTCTCTCTCTCTCTCTCTCTCTCTCTCTCTCTGTGTGTGTGTGTGTGTGTGTGTGTGTGTGTGTGTGTATGTTTCAAGAATCAGAAAGCAATGATGTGAACCTAGAAGCAAAACAGGAGCCTATACTGAAGTCCTAATCAATTCTCAAGATGCTTCTGGAGTTACAGAACTGACAAGAAGTCAGCTGACTGGGAAGAGGGGATAGAGCTAGTGATTCTGGGTGCTGTCCCAGCCACAAGCACATTTATTTAATGTGTGTGTGTACACACACACACACACACACACACACACACACACACACACACACACTGTAAATTGAACCTAGAGCCTCTTAAAGGCTGGCAAGAACTCTGCCACTGAACTATTCTTAGTTCTAAACTTTCAATGGGAAAAAATACAAAAGAGCACAGAGACTATTAATTTACTTAACATTCTCAAAGGAGAACAAACGAGACTGATATAAAATAGCGGCTACTATAACTGTTCTCAAACACACAAGTGAATAAAGTAGTTGAAGTACAAACAAAGATCAGCTTGTTCTTTGATCACTGGGTAAGTCGGAACCCTATTTCTGGTTCTCTTACTCTTTACAGGGCTTTCCGCTAACCCAGTCTCCTCCAGGTTCTTCTGGCCCTCCTCCAACTTAGTGTGCCAGATATGTACAGGGTAAGCCTGGAAATGTACAGTTTTATGCAGCTCTCGGGTGATTTTTTTTTTGAGGCAGGGTCTTACTTGGTAGCCCAGGTTGGCTTGGAACTAACTATATAGCCCAGGATGTCCTTAAACTCATGGCAATAGTTCTTAGTTGAATAGTTCTTCTGTCTTAGCCTCCGAAGTGCTTGGATTACAGGGATAAGCTGATATGATCATCCTTAGGTGATTTTAATGTTCTCCGTCTGACTGCCTTGCCCACCATGAGAAAAACAAAGTAGGCTGGTGTGAGGAAGTAATTGTATACTGTCATTAAAATTGCCACATTAACTCAAAACCTGCCCCACTTGGCAAGGGTGTGCCTATCTCTGTGCTTAGAAAACTAAGCTTCTGAAAGCGAGTATATATCAAGGACTTTGATTCATCTTTACCTTCAGGAAGAGTGATTTCCCTGGAATGAGGGGGCTTTCTGCTTCCTATTGTTTTGCTTTGGGTTTGAGTTGAGAGGTATTGACCCAGAACTTGTTTGGAAGAAAGCTTCAGATATGACAGAGTGGAGATGCTGCTGTTGTCCTGGTGACACTTTCCAGAGCATCTCAGAACAGCGAGGGAAAGAAAATCTTCTCTAAGCTGCCTGGGGCTTCTTATGAAGGAGTTGACAGGAAGGGCTGTAAGTACACATGGTCATCCTAGCTTTCTGTCTGGAGACTACAACAAAAAAAGCTCACATGAAATAAAAGGGAAAGCAAGGTTTAGTGCTAGAAGCCAAGGATGGTTGTTCCTAGACAATGCTTAAATGGCCTCTTATATTTTATGGATAGCTGACCATATGGACACTTAATTTTCTCAAATGTGTGTGCTTTAGAGAACACTGATAATGTCATTTATTTACATATTTACTATAAATAAGAGCACATTTGCCTGCATGTATGTGCACCACATGTGTGCCTGGTGCTTGAAGAGACCCGAAGAGGGCACCAGACTCCAGGCAACCAGAGTTACAGAAGGCTGTGAGCTAGTAACTGAACCTGGGTCTTCTGTAAGAGCTGCAAATACTCTTAATCCCAAGCCATCTCTCCAGTCCTCCCTCTCCCAATGTTTTTCTTTTGCAAAGTTCATGTTTGTAAATTGAAATAGATCCATGAAGGCGGATCAAGACAGCAAGCAAGAGCCTGGATGTAAGAGCGGAGTCTGGAAGAACCAGCATTGGGGTTGAGAAAAAGACCCTAAAGGAGACTGAGGACACTTTAAACCCTGAAGGGCTCCTGGCCTGGGAATAATGACTTATGACTTTACACATTTTCAGACTAAAGACCAGCACCAGCGGGTAGAAGTTACAAGGAAGAAAAAGTGTTCTTAGAAACATCTCAGAGAAAATGATCCAGCAAGCAAGGGCAGTCAAAAAGTGGAATCGACTGCCAGCATGTAGCAATGAACCACTTTGGAAGGTTTTTGTTTTGACAACTTATTTATTGCTTTATGAGTTTGTATATACACACCATGTGTGTGCATGTGCCCTTGGAGGCCAGAAGAGGGCGCTGAATCTTCAGGAACTAGAGTTACTGGTGGTTGTGAGCTGTCTGATGAAGAGATGAGAACCAAGCCTGGCTTCTTAGAACCAAACTTAGGTCCTTTGGAGGAGCAGCAAGTGCTCTTAACTGCGGAGCTCTCTTCCGAGCACCACCCTTAAGTGTTTAAACTGAGGTAAGGTGGCTTCCTGTTTAATTTCCTAAAATTAATTTTTAAAAAAGTTTGTGTATGTGTTTCTGTACAGATGTGTGAGGCCAGAAAGTGACATAAACTGCCTTCCTCCACCACTCTCCACTTTATTGTTGAGACAGGGTTTCTCACTGAACCTGGTGCTTACTGATTTTACTAGACTGTCTGGTTACTGAGCCCGGGGGATCCCAGGGGATCCTTCTGTCTCTGCCTCCTCAGCACTGCGATAACAGGTTCACACTGCCACACATGGCTTTTTATGCAGACACTGGGGATCAAACTCATCTTCATGCTTGTGTGGTCAGCACTTTACCAGCTAGCTGGGCGATCTCCTGTCCTCTTACAGAGTACTTTCGGGGATTTGGTCAGGTGAAGTTAGAAACGCACAAAAAAGAACATAACTACACAAGGCACCTAAAAACAAACTTATTCTTCCTCTCAAAATGGTTCAAGGACATCAAGCAGAAAAAAAGCTGAGGCAGGGATTTTGGCAAAGTATTTGTACCCTACCCATCATAGAGGGTAACAGTGCTCACTGACACGGCTGTTAGGAACAGTAAAAGCGTTACAACCACACATGGGGCAGGGCTTACACAGCAACAGTGTTAGCAACAGACTCCGGGAGTATTTCTGGGCAGAGGTGTTGGTGAATACACTATTAGTGAATACCACAGTTAAACAGATGGATCTCCAAGCCAAAGACCGGACCATTCTAGAGTTCTAGAACAGAGCTGGAGGTGTAGCTTGGTGGTGCAGTGTTTGCCTAGCAGGCACAAGGTCTGGGTTCAATTCCCACAACACACACACACACACACTCATACACACACACACACTTCTAGAATGTAGTAGAATTTGATGTCTGCTTTTTTACAGGATACAGCATTGTTCTTTTCCAACATTAACAGATTAACCACACAAAGTTTAGTCACAGGAGAGCTGAAGTGTTTGTGTGTGTTATAGAGAAAGTCATTAACGTCATGAAACTTTTTTTTTTTTTTTGCATTTTTCTAATTTTCCTTTTACCTGTCTTCTGAAGCAGTTGGGCGAGTAGCTGTTTCAAACGGCGTGTGCACCTGATTTGAGTAAAAGGTGTTTGACAGGAGGTCGGCCCCTTCAAGCTCCCTGCAGCAGCAGGGCCTGCCGTGGATTACCTCCATGCTTCTTGCCTAGATGCAGGCAGCCTGGAGAGTAAATAGATAAATGAAAGATGAAGGCGCATCTGGTTTTGGAAACTGTCTTGGTTAGTATTACTATGACTTTGCCTTAGGTAGGAAAGGAAACATTTTCTGCTGCCAGAATTCAACTCATCAATGCATAAAAATCAGAGGCTACTTTCTTACTGCTCTGAGGGTCCGTGGACCCTGCCAAACCTGTAACAAGCAGCAACTTCTGTAATAAAAGTACACTTCTGTGGGAACCACTTCAGCTGAAGCAAACCCGAGGAGTTGAAACGAACTCCTGGAGAACCTGTAACGAACAAGCCCCCTTCTGCAATTACGTCTTGCCTCCAATTTAACACTAGTCAAGAACAATCAGCTGGCTTCAAGAAGCAGGGAGACTGACTCACTAACAGGTCAAGAGCCTTCCTCTCAAGCAGCAGTTCTAAACCTTGTTGGGGTTGAACAACCCTCTCACAGGGGTCACCTAAGACCATCAGAAAACAGATGTTTACATTGCGATTCATAGCAGTAGCAAAATTACAGGTATGAAGCAGCAACAAAAACACTGTTATGGTCGGGGTCACCACAACATGAGGGGCTGTGTTAAAGGGTCGCAGCATTAGGAAGGTTGAGAACCACTGCTCTAAAGGTATTAGGATTTTGGACAAGGGCTCTTTCGTAGACAGCTAAACTAGGTGGTCCGGCACCTCTGGCCCCAGTTGGGGACACTGGGTTCCCCACAGCCCTGGAGAGACGCCCTCTGGTGGGAGGACTCGGAGACCGCAGGGCCGTCGCGCCCGCCCACGGCCACCAGGGGTCGCACGCACCTGGCACATCTGCCCGGGAGCTCCGCCCGACCGCGCCTCCCCTTCTTGTCACAGGAGCTGGCGGGTCTCCGCGGGGCGTGAAATTTCGCGGTCTTCCGCACCTGCGGGCCCCGGGAGCGTGCGGGCAGGTGCGGGGGAGGAAGGCCGGAGGGACACGAGCTGGCCGGGGGTGGGGTTGAGGCTGCCTGTGACGGCGACGGTGACCGCGCACTTAGGTAACACATCCTGAGGGTGGGGCACCCGGTGGCGGGCCCAGAGCGCAGGCCGATGAGCCGCGGGAAGCTCACTCAGGTTGTTTAGGGAGACCCTCAGGAGATCCCGGGCCACCAAGGATTGGGAGCGGGGCCGGAAGTGCGGCGAGAGGGCTTTGCGGCGAGGGAGAAGGTGGGACAAGGGCTTTTCCGCCCTCGACCCCACCCTCCGCCCCGGGGGTCCTAGCCTTCAAGCCCAGGCCCCGCCCCCAGCCTCAGGCCCTGCCCCTAAGCCTCAGGCCCCTCCCCAAGCCTCAGGCCCCGCCCCTAAGCCTCAGGCCCCGCCCCCAACCTCAGGTCCCGCCCCAGGCTCAGGCCCCTCCCCAAGTCTCAGGCCCCGCCCCAGCTTCAGGCCCCGCCCCAGCCCCTCCCTCTCTGCTGTGGCTGGGGCCTCGCACCCTCTGGTCCCCACACGGCCCTGCGCATCGCCCTTTACGGGCTTCAGCCAGGTCCCTCCCTACACGCCTGTCTCGTCACCGCCCCTGGGCCTTGCCTCCTTCAGGCCTCATCCTCTCCTCCCCTCTGCTTCCAAGGCCCCGCCTCTCCCATCCCCCGCCTCCTACGGGCACCAACCCGACCCTAGGCCCCGCCCCGCCCCGTCTCCCTCATGCCGGGCCTTAGGCTGACTCCAGGCGCCCTCTGGTGGCGCCTGCCTGGCAATCCTCCTTTCCTTCCTGGACCCTGGGCTATGGTTGCCCTAGTGCTGAGTATGCTTTCTCAAGGTCTGAGTTGAGCAAAAAAGCTCTGGCCCTGGGGGAGGAGAGCCGGAAGGTCTTGGTGTAAGAAACATTGCTATAGTCCGTTTGCAGTATGAGGTGCGCTTTAAGTTCGTCAGAGTGACAGAGGTACCCCTTCTCCTGGCTGGCGCTTCCCCCAGCCTGTCTCACAGCTGAAGAAGAATTGGAGAGCTCCTGGTAGCCTGCTGAGCACTAGATCAGAGAATGGGGCAGGCAGTCTCATGGCCCAAGTTATGGATAAAGCTCTTGTCCTAGACCAATAGGATGGGGAATTTGGGAAGGGGGCAAGTTCTGCCGGATGGAAGAGTGGATGGAATTTCTCGACATCAGAGGAATTTAAAAACCGTTGTCTTGCTTCAAATTAGTACGCCAGCCGTACTAATTTGTGTTTGGCTTTTCTCAGTGCTGGCGTTACTTTCCCAGAACTGAGTATTAAAAAGTCCTTTGTTTTCACTAGTCTTTTGAATTTATTTCCAGCGCTGCTGAGCTCCAAGGTGGGGTCCGTGGGATTCTACAAGCTCATTTTGAGCCTCTTCTCTTTCCTTGACCTTGGGACAGATGTAATTGTGGAGTGTGGAAACAGTTTATCTGTCTGTCCCAAAGGCCTGGTCCCTCCTGCATTTCCTCAGTTCTGGCTGCAACCTTGACAGAAACTAATAAAACAAACAAACAACAAAACTGGAGAGGTGTGCACTCCTGTAATCCCGGCACGTAGAAGATGGACCACGAGTCTCAGAAAGTTCAAGGTCATCCTCAGCTGCAGTGACGCTGAAGCTGACCTGGACTACATTAATAAGACCCTGTGCAAAGAAAGAGAAGGGCGAGGTCAGAATAAAGATGCCAACCAGACTTCAGTTTCTGAGTTTGTGCCGTTGAAGAACAACCTGAAAGAAACTAGACGCTGGAAGATACCATTTGGGCAGTGGGAACGAAAAATGAGGCAAGAATGAATTCCTCTGAGGCTGTAAGCAAGCCCCCAATTAAATGCTTTCTTTCTTAAGCTGCCTTGGTCACGGTGTCTCTTCACAACAATAGAACGGTAGTGTGTGGCCACCCCTGAGCCTGAAGACTAGACCCTGCTGGCGAAGGAAAGGCGGCTTTGACAGGTACCCATCGCTTTGGTTTTCCAGTTTCTGATTGAAGTCCATCCTAATCTTTTGGCATTTTGAGGCTCCTCTGTGTAGGACCTCCCATGTAACTCCCCGTCTGACCAGCTCATTCTGCGTCCCCATCTGGATTACTCTTCTCCATTGCTGTGACAAAATGCCTGCTGGTTTCAGAGGGAAGCTTGCTCCAGGTGAAGACAGTGGCTGGATGCTCTGTTGGAGGTGGCGAGAGCTTATGGGCAGCTTGTTCACATCTCTGGTGGATCAGCCAGCAAAGAACAGGACCCAGCGCAGGCCTGAGTTATCAACCTTCAAGGCCTGCCCTCCATGGTCTACATCTGCCAGCTAGGCCCCATGTCCCAAAGGTTGCAGAATGTCCCCAAACAGTGCCTCCAGCTGAGGATCAAACATTGAGAAACATGGCCTGTTGAGGGTCATTGCACATTTACATCCTAACTCCATCCTTCTAGTACTTTCTATACTAAGTTTCTCTGTGTTGGGCTTTGGTCCCGTTTAGTCATGGCTTGAGTGTTTGTGGGAAGAAACTGAGCCTGATAGTTGAGTGAGATATAGTTGATGAAGATTCACCGTTGGTCTGTGTCTGTGGACGGTGAAAACAGTAGGGAGGCTGTGGCAACTCTAGGTTGAATGTATGTTAAACATAATTTTAAAAGGGGAAAATAATGTATAGTTGGTTCATGAAAGGAAGCTGGCCTATCATTGCCTGGGAGAACATTAGAAAGAATCTGTCAGGGTCTTCAATGGAAGGAGAAACTTCTCTTTAAAAGCTGGAGGGTGTTAGTTTTTCGGCTGTGTTGTGTTCTTACCCTGCAAGGAAATGCCACGAAACACGACAGAATCCGCTAACAAGAGTTTTATTAAAGGTAAAGGGACAGAGAGTGAACAGGCCTGCGGGAAACACGTGTGTGGAGAAGAAGGAGGAAGAAGAAGAAGGAACCAGGAACATGGCGCCGGATTTTAAAGGCTGGGCGTGGACAGATCAGCGTCACTACTACACGCAAGCGCATAGATCACATGGCCACGTTGCGCGCCTACGTGGCTAGTGGAACGTCACGGATCTTGGTCACGCGAGATGCCCTGACCCGGAAATGGCTATCCTGACCTGGACCTGGCTAGGCGGAAATGTCTGCCAGGCATATGCAAACACGCCTGACCGTGGGGGCTTGTTGTAAACCTTTCATAGGGAAGCCTCACTAGTGAGAACAAAAGACAGGAGGTAAGGAAGCAGCCGGAAGAGGACTGTGTGGGTGTGAGGGACAGGCACACACCAGAGCAGCCTCGAGAGAAATCCCCAGCGAAGGAGATACCCAACTTCTACAACCTTTCAGGGTAGCTGGATGTTTTATATCATGTGACTTAGTTCAACACCACACACGTGACAGTGAGCACGGGATAGCCAGATACGGGTTACGACCATAAATTATGAGCTGTAAAAACACAACACAGGACGACAGCTCTTCACTCTCTGTTCAGGGATGGAATAGCAGGGGGTCATGATCTGACCCACCACCACCCTCACACCCCCACCCCCTCACTCTCTCACTCCCCCACTTCCTCACTCCCTCACTCCCCCACCCCCCACCCCCGGCAGAGAGATAGCCCTTTTAAGAGCAACCACTGTCTTAAAGGGGCAGGCAGGCCTCTAGCAATATGGCCATAACCTCCAGGCTGTAGTGTATTTAAATTTTATTTTAATTCAAGTGAGTGTAAAGGGTAGAGAAATGTAATTATTTTTACCATTGAGTTTTTCAGCTAAAATGTAGAGGAGAGCAACACAGTCTTATCTTTTCAAAACAGCTGTTGTTTGGAAATGCCTCTCCTCTGCAAGCTCTCACAGACAATGTCAGGATTCAGTCTACATGTTTGACCAGCACACTTGATCCCCAGTGCTTGGAGTTGAACTCATGTGCTTCAGCCAACAGGTAATGTGTGTGTGTGTGACCTATACAACACAGGTGACCTGCTCATGGATGTATGTCCTTGACACCCTCACATCACCTTTCTACGTCGGCCAGTTTGATCCTTGCTAATTTCCCTATCCTGGTAGTTCTTCACACATGGAAGGTAAAACTTAGGAATGAAAAGAAATATGCCTAGAATATTGTATCTGGGTTGGCAAAAATTCCAGATCACAATGAGACCATTTATCTTCACTTAAAGAATTTGCAGGACATATATAATAATTTAAAGATTGAATTATAGTCTATAACCTTTCTTTTAAATCTTATAGAGACCTTTAACAAAGTGGCATTTGAGAAATGAATTAAGTTTTTGAGGGAACTTCTTGGCAGGTAAGAATATTTCTTAAATGAAGAAAAACTGGATCTTATTCCTTGCCTAGAAGATGGAAAGTCCCTGTCAGTGCTTTTTAAAAATTTACATTTAAAAACATGAAATTTCATACCTGGCTGGTCTCAGGGTGTGTATCTACTCACCAGGAAGACAACTAGTGCGCATGCACGTTCTGCTTTGAAAATCACGCTGGCAGCGGGTTAAATGACTTTCCCCTCTGTTTGCTAGTCACTGAATTTTCGTTATCCTCACCTCCATCCCCCTCTCTCATCCACTCCGTGCTTCTCCCCACCAAGCCTTTCTCCTGCTTTCACATCCTCTTTCTGTGTGTGACCCACTGAGTTTAATTAGAACTGTCTGCATGATCGTGACCCGGAGGTTATTTACTGGAGCATGGGCAACTCGTCAGTGCCCAGACCACTGAAGAAAGTGGCATCCCCTCTCCCAGCAACCGCCCACTGCCAGCAGTCTCTCGGGGAGTAGTGTGGCCTCATGGGCCCCTTTGAATGACTTAATAATTGTTTTCTCTTGAGTAGTTGTCTTAGCCCGTTTTCTGTTATTGTATCTGAATATAACAGACCGGCTAGCTTCTGTTTATTTGTTCATTTAGTTTTGAGACATGGTCTCTCTTTACAGTTTTGGCTGTCCTGGAGCTCTCCATGTAGAGCAGACTGACCTCAGACTCACAGAGATGCACCTGCCTCTGCTTTCTGAGTGCTGGGATTAAAGGGGTGCCACTATGCCCAGCTGACTGGCTAATATTTGAAGAATAGAAAGAACCCAATTTAGATTTCGTATGTAAGAGATCATGCAATATTTTTTTCTGTGTCTGGCTGGTTTTATTTACCACAGTATCTTTGATGCTTATCCATATTTTGATTTGTAAGAAGATCTCTCTCTCTTTTTTTTAGGAATGAGTAATTTTTTAGGAATGATTTTTTTTAGGAATGAGTATATAAATATATATGTACATATGCACACACACAATACAATATATATATCCCACATTCACACATAACACAAGCCATGCATATATTTATATCGATAATATAAGTTAATCAACTGCGATATATACAATTCAATATATATATTGTATATGTAGAATATATGCAGTGAACATAGGAATATAGATATCCTTAAGGGATGGTGATTTCATTTACTTTGAATAATGCCCAGAGATGGATTGCTGGGTCACAGGGCAGCTGTACTTCTTCAGAAATCTCCATCCTGTTTAACAGACTGGCTATAGCGTTCTACATCCCCCCATAGCATACACATGTTCACTTTTCCCCACACCTGTGCCGGCCTGTATTCTCTTTCATTTTTTGGTGAAAGCCATCTTAACAGCAGTGAGGTGGTATCTCTGAGTTGTTTTGATTTGTATCTACTGGATAATTAATGTTGTTGGGTACCTTTTTATATTGCCATTGGCTATTTTTTGTAGCATCTTTGAAGTCATGCTTCTTCAAATATTTGCTTGCTTGTGTGTGTTTGTGTGTGTCAGATGTATGTGTGTGATGTATGTACATGTGTATGTGTGTGTAGTATATATGTATTTGTGAGTGTGGTATATGTGTGTATGGTATATGCACACATGTGTGGTATATGTGGCATATGTGTATGTGTGTGTTGTATGTGTGTGTGGTATGTGCATGTGTGTATGGGTTTCTTGCACTTATGTGTGAGTGCTCCCAGAGGGAAGATGAGGACATCAGGTTAATCTACCTTAATTCTTTGAGACAGAGTGTCTGGCTGGACTGGGAGCTAGGCTGTCTCTACCCACCCACAGCACCTTACAGGCATAATATGTTCTGACACCAACTTCCTACTTGGGTGCTGGGATCAGAACTTGATCAGCAAGCACTTTTTTTTTTTTTTTTTTGGTTTTTCGAGATAAGGTTTCTCTGTGTAGCTTTGTGCCTTTCCTGGATCTCACTCTGTAGACCAGGCTGTCCTCGAACTCACAGAGAGCCGCCTGGTGCCTGGCTCTGCCTCCCGAGTGCTGGGATTAAAGGCGTGCGCCACCATCGCCCGGCACCAGCAAGCACTCTTACCTACTGAGTCGTCTCTGCAGCTCCTCTCTCCCCACTTTTTAATCAGATTTTATACAAATAAAAAAAAATCAATCTCAAAATTAAATATGGAATCCTAAAGACTCCTAAAAGCTAAAGTAATCCTGAGAACAAAAGAGCTGTGAACATCACACTCCTTGACTTATGACTTAGCATTATGTCACGGAGCTGTAGACTGGAAACGGTAAGCACCGGCACTGTAATAGACACGTACTGGTGGAATGAAATAGGGAACCAGAGACAGATCCAAAGTATGTGGTCAATTGATCATTACCAGGGCATCAAGGGGACACAGGGGGTATGTGGGGCCTGCAAACTATGGTGGCCCCATTGTTCCCTGGTTGGGGTCCTGGCTATATAGTGGAGAAAGGGAAGTGAGAAGTAGCGTGCATTCCCCTCCCTGCTTCCGACTGTGAATGCAATGCAACCAGCTATTTCAAGCTCTTGCTGCCTTGATTTCTCTGCCAAAATGGACCGTATCCTTAAACTGTGTCTTAGTTACTTTTCTGTTGTTTTGAAGAAATACCATGGCCAAGGCGACTTAAAGGAGAAAGGGTTTAGAAGGGAATTACAGTTCCAGAGGGTGAGAGTCTGTGACCAACATGGCAGGGACAGCAGGCAGGCAGGCAGGCAGGCGTGACACTGGAGCAGTAGCTGAGAGCTTATATCTGATCTACAAGCTGCAAGGAGAGAGAGAGAGAGAGAGAGACAGAGAGAGAGACAGAGAGACAGAGAGAGAGACAGAGAGACACACAGAGACACACAGAGACACAGAGAGAGAGAATGCACTAACTGAGAATGGCATGGACTTTTGAAACCTGAGAGTTCATATGTCTTCCAAGAAGGTCACACCTCTTAATCCTTCCCAAACAGTTCTACCAGTGTGTGTGTGTGGGGGAGATGATGAGCCTAAGCTAGGCCAAGCATTCATAACTAATAAGAAGTCTCTGTGTCATGATTTGGGAGCTGGTTGGTGGCCCAAAAGAGAAAGCCTGATACAAAATACTATCTTTCTCTTCTTTTGAAAAATATTTATTTATTTAGTGCGTGCATGCGTGTGTGTGTGTGTGTGTGTGTGTGTGTGTGTGTGTGTGTGTGTGTGCATGTGTGCATGCATATGTGTCATGGTGTTCATGTGGAGGGCAAAGATTAGCATACAGGACTTGGTTCTCTCCTTCCACTATGTGAATCCCAGGGGGCAAACTCCGGCTGCCAGGCTTGATAGTAGCTACTTTTACCCGACAGGCCCTCTCCTTGTTGCTATTAGCATAAATTAACCATACAAAATAATGGGCCTGGTGATGACATTCTCAAATGCATGCATACTTTGAGCATGTCCCTGCACCACCTTTCTATGCTTGGTGGTAGTCTAAAGGCCCTGCATTCACAAGCGGACTGCCACCCTGTCCCTCTCCGAGCTTTGCCATGCCACTGCTCTGTGTTTATTAGTGAGTGTGGGGCACAGACCTGGGAAGTGGCGGGAGAAGAATTAAGTTAAGGAAAAGCTCTTGAGAGCTGAAGTGATTTAGGGTGGTGAGTAGAGCCACACAAGGTAAAAGCTGTATGAGGTTTGACTGGCAAGTGAGAGCCTCATGCATCAGAGAAGTCACCGACTTCAGTGATGGGTAGTTTTTGACTACCGGCCAAGTCCCATCTCTCCACCAGCCTGCCAACATCGCCCTCTCGCTGCCCAGTGATGTAGGACATGGCCAAGATTGACAAGGAAGGGAAGAGAAAGGGGCAGTAGTGAAAATGTCACCCGCTCAGACGGAAATTCAAATGGGTAATTTACCTTGACAAGTTTTAGTTCAGAAGAGAGAGAACATGAAGAGGTTGGACTTGGTAATCAAAGTAATGCGTTAGTTACTAAAACGCAAATGGCTTCATTGGGAGGGAAACAAATGTTAATTAGGTCACCAAGATACATTAAGAAGAAACTAAGAACGTGTTTACCACATTAGAGCTATTGTTAGCTTGTGGTAAAGAAAGTTCATATAACAATGACTCCAGTATTAACAGCTGAGCATTCATAGCTTTGAATTCAGAGACAATCCAGTTCTACCATCTTCGCCTTGTATTGCAGATTTTTTTTCTTGTTTGTTTGTTTTTTTTGAGACAGGGTTTCTCTTTGCAGCCCTGACTGTCCTGGAATTTACTCTGTAGACCAGGCTGGCCTCAAACTCAAAGAGATCCACCTGCCTCTGCCTCGTGAGTGCTGGGATCAGAGGCTACCATAGTCTAGCACATTGCAGCTATTTTAACATAGAAAAGAACCTTGCTTGTGCTCAGGGGAGTGCTAGCTTGTTTCAAGCACCCTGGCTTTTCTGCAGGATATGCTAGACTCAAAAGATGTTTACTTTCACCTCCTGTGAGCTGTTGAATGGAGGGACCATCTATAGTTTAAAGTTTAAAAACCCTTAAGGCTGTCAGCTGAGCCTTATGTGTGCAGTGTGCTATACAGCACACAGAAAGACCTAAAGACCTTTTGTTGTAGTGGAGCCTGTCCTTTTAGCCTCAGAATTTAAAGCTGGTAACATACAAATGTGAAATATTTTCTGCCCCCCAGTGGTTAAAAGTAATTTTGCAATGTTGGCTCCACTTTATGTTTTAAATTACAAAGGGAAAAGACACAATTATTTTTGAAAGTGTGAAAATTATGTGATGCTTTACCATAGCTAATTACTTTTATTACATATTTTACAAAAGAGGAACAATAAATTCTGCTTTATTAACCACAATATACCAGTGCCTAGAAATCTGGGCAAGAAGTAAAATCAATTTTGTGATATTTTTCCTTCAGGATTAAAATAATATTTTTCTATCTCCACAAAGAGAATGTTAATTTGACATCAATCTAGTTAAAATTTACTTCCATTCCTGATTCTAATAGTGATTTTCCTGTTTGGCTCCTTTCATATTTTAGTTCCTAGATTGAGGATGAGGATATGGGTAATAATTCTTGTTATTTCCTTAGCTGCATTTAGGGTTACATGCATCCCATTCATTTTGTGTTGTGAGAGGAAAATGCCGTGATGCGTTCTCTAAGGACCTTTTCATTAGTTTATCTTCAGACATATTTTGGGCTAGTTGCTAATGTGGATTCTCAGATGTCAAGTGCAAAGTTGTTCCTTTTAATTGACTTTAATAGAAAACAGATGGGGAGTAACATAATGAGCTATTGGGAAGAATGTGAGTGAGTTCTCAAGTTCAAGGGACAGTGTTGCAAAACAGCACACAGGCAATCACGGCTTTTCATCTCTTAAGAGAATTAAACTAATCAGACGCCCCCTTTTCATAACCGTTCTGAAATGTCTCCTCATATCCGACTGCTCACAGAAAGCTGTCCTCTCCAGGTGTTTCCAGGCCATCAATGAACTTGGGCCCCAGGTCAGTCCAGCATGTCAAGAGCCATGGGTGAATGAAAGGGGAGAAGACAATGATTGGGAGCAGAGCCTCCTCTGAGACATGCTTAAAGATAGTGTAGAAGAAAACTGTCTAGGTGAAAAGTTTAACATTTCTGGATGATGGAAGGCAATAGAGTCCAGACCTCTCGAAAACCATCAGCTTTGTTGTTTTCATGGGATTTTTGTTGGTTTTTTGGTTTTTTTGCATATGCTTACATTGTATCAGCATGCATATAAAGAATAGAATCAGACTCCAGAAAAAGATTAGTGAAATGTACTTAATCTGTTGAGTTGTAAACTTATGGGAAGTTAAGATGATAAATATTATATTATATGGATTTATTTCAAAAGGCAACAAAATGCCCCCAATTTAAAGATAACAGTGAATGACGTATGCATCATCTGATAAACATTCCAGACACTGAGTCCATTAATAAATGGAAGTTTACATAGACTGGGAATAGTGAAGAGGGACTGATGCTCTCTGGGTAATGTTTCCTAACTGAATCCTACTGAACACAGAGCTACAGCCGGCTGTCTACGGGACAGTGTGGAGGCGTCTACTACACTTCCTGCTGGTGGGGCAGGGCACGCGGCTGGTTTATTTGAATTGCTTTAATGTCTCGTTCCATTTCCTGAATAAGATCTGTAGCAGACTGCAAATCACCCGAGGAGCATGAGACCTCTGTAGGAAGAATGCACCTCTGGCCACCGCTCCCCGATCCCACCTGTCAATCAGTCTCTGCTCCCCGATCCCACCTGTCAGTCACTGTTCCCCAATTCCATCTGTCAGTCACTGCTCCCTGATCCCACCTGTCAGTCACTGCTCCCCAGTTTCACCTGTCAGTCACTGCTCCCCAGTTTCACCTGTCAGTCACTGCTCCCCAGTTCCACCTGTCAGTCACTGCTCCCCAGTTCCACCTGTCAGTCTCTGCTCCCCAGTTCCACCTGTCAGTCAGTCACTGCTCCCCAGTTCCACCTGTCAGTCTCTGCTCCCCAGTTCCACCTGTCAGTCACCGCTCCCCGGTTGCACCTGTCAGTCAGTCACTGCTCCCCAGTTGCACCTGTCAGTCAGTCACTGCTCCCCAGTTCCACCTGTCAATCATCACTGAGATTTCCTGTACCTCTCTGGGAAGTTGGACTTCATCAACAAGAGCTCTTTGGGAGCTAGGGAGATAGCTTAGCTGGCAAAGTGCTTGCCTTGCAGGACCTGAGTTTTATGGTGACCCACTTGTCATCGTGGTGCTGAGGATGGAGAAACAGGTGGATCACTGGGACTTAACCTATGTGATGAGTTTCTTAAGAAAGAAAAGAGAAAAGAAAAAACAAACAAGAAACAGCACCTGAGGCCTTTACATGTATATGTGCATGTACGCATGCATGCATACCTGTACATGCACACATGTGAGTGAGTGAGTACAGATAGACATGTACCCCCAAACACTTGGTCTGCTGGAGAGGAAAAAAGTACTATTTGCTCTTTCATGGCCTAAGATGGCAGTGGTACCCTCTTGCTCCTGTGTTGCTGCACCCCCTGCCTCTTGTTCCTGATGAGGTGGGTACTCCTTTCCTGCTCTACAGTTAGATGCCTCAGGGAAGAGATAAAGCAGTGCTTTCCCAGAATTCATAGTCCATCCCCTCCCTTCCTCCCTCCTCCTCCGCTCCTTCTTTTCCTTCCTCTCTCTCACCTCTTCCTCCCTTCTACATCTGTGTGTGGTGTTTTAAAACAGTAAGGATAGGGTTGGAGAGATGGCTCAGCAGTTAACACTGGCTGAGCTCCCAGAGGTCCTGAGTTCAGTTCTCAGCAACCACATGGTGGCTCACAACCATCTGTAATGAGATCTGGTGCCCTCTTCTGGCCTGCAGGCATACATGCAGGTGGAACACTGTACATAATAAATAAATTAAAAAACAAAAAACAAACCAACACATGACTAAGGATTTAGTCCTGGGCTCCTGTATTTGTTTTCATTGAACTTAATTCAGCAGATGTTTTCTGCATGCTTAATATGTTAGAGAGCTGGAGGGCATGCTGTGGCATGCTGGTGGACAGGGCAGTGCGTGGAGGAAAGCGTGTGACCTTTAAGGCGGGTCGATATCAGTGGAAGCAATTTGTCGCCTCCTGTTTCGTCAGACAATTCTTTCTAAGGCCCGTTTCCATGTATAGAGATTAGTGTTAACGGAATAGCACTCAGTGTTAGAACAGACATGATCACTATCGCAGTAAATAGTCACAAGTTTTAGGAGGGAACGATTTAATTAAGTGGTTCCTAATAAGGATTATTCGGACCTCCAGGGAACATTTGGCAGCGTCGAGAGACATTTTGGGTTGTCACAGTTGTAGCGTGGTCCCATTGGCACCTAACAGGTGACACTATAGTTAGAAACTACGGGTATGCCCAACAGCCCGTGATGCTCAAATAGTCCCCAGCCCAAACTCAGTGGCTCACTGCTGTCTAGTGAATGAGACAATGAAAATGTGAGACGTGTTTTATACAGCAAGGACGTGAGCTTGTAGAGGTTGCCCATCCACTAGCCACACTCTGGCCTTTTAGTTTCACAGTAACAATGGTTGGGGCCCCATCCCGGAGGGGAAGGACCGCATTGTTTCCTATTAGCAGGAGAGAATTGTAGTTTGCACAGAAGAGGAAATCACTGGGTAGTGCTTGAAGAAAAGTTTCTCTGAAATAGAGAATTCCTTTGCCTTGGCTCTGTTTGTGCTCCTCAGAAAGCAGTAGCTTGCTGAGGCCCAGTGGAGGGAAAGATGGCCAGGGATTGGGTTCCCTATTGACCGTGTGGAGTTCTCACACCGGCTCAGAACTCCTTTTTTTTTTTTTTTTCATACATTTTTATGTCAGAAGAAATAAGTCTTTCTTGGTTACAACAGTATTATTTAGGTTTTCTGTTGCAGGCACCTGTATCCAAATTTGACCCATCTCCAGGAATTTTGATTGGTAGGAAACAGGCTTTCCTGATAAGGAATTTATGTAGACACAGGTACAGAAGCCAGGGTGTTCAGAAAAGAGCATACAGCTTGGTTCACTCATTATGCAGTGTGATAACTTTCTGACTTCTAAAGGAGGGGTACTATGTGATGTCCCAAGCAGATCTTTAAGAAGGAAAAAAAGAACACAGGACACAGACGCCAGTACACTCATCTTCGGGTCTATTCCATTTCCTCAGTCACAGTTAGGTGAGCACTGGCCTTTCATTTCTTTCATGAGAAATTGCCCAGAGTCAGGATACTTTTTCCTTTTTTTTTTTTTTTGTATTTTCCAAGGTCATTGTCATAGCATGATGTATGGAATGTGATGTTGAGACCATGCAGAAATCACTTCCATGAAGATTGTTGCTATATCAGACCAGTCTAATTCCAGCTTTCCCTGAAGGCTCTGCCACTTCCCAGGCTCTGGCTGGGATGTAGGGTGGCACCAATCCAGGTAGGTTCCCTGGGGAAGGGAAGTGCTGGGAGAGAGGGCTGTGTGTGTGTGTGTGTGTGTGTGTGTGTGTGTGTGTGTGTGTGTGTGTGTGAGAGAGAGAGAGAGAGAGAGAGAGAGAGAGAGAGAGAGAGAGAGAGAGAGAGAAGAGAGAGAGGAGAGAGAGAGGAGAGAGAGAAGAGAAGAGAAAGAGAGAGAGAGAGACCTTTCCATGTTTTTTTCTGCTGTAAAAAACCAATGTTTTGAGGAAATCCAGGATGAATCACTTGAGAGTTCGTGATTATTTAGGAATTGTCTTCCCAAACATCAATCATCTATAAACTGAATTGGATGCTCACTTAAAATTATGCCAGAAGAAACCTGTTTCCACGATTCTTTTTGGTATCAAAATCTCTCCTGACAGGGCTGGAGAGATGGTGCAGTGGCTACGAGCCGTTGTTCTTGCAGAAGGTCTGGGTTCCTCTGACCTCCACTGGCCACCAGGGATGCGCATGGCACACATACATCACACAACCAAAATGCTCATGCTTAAAATAAAAAGACCTCAATGAGCCTTCCCCAGAACTCTGAACTCTCCGGGAAAATCTCGGCCTGGCTAAGGCTTCAGAGCAAATACCCTCCTAGCAGCTCTCAGTGGTCTTTCCTAGGAGAAATCCCTCTGTGCTGCAGGATTCTGGTGTGTGTGTGTGTGTGTGTGTGTGTGTGTGTGTGTGTGTGTGTGTGTGTGTGTGTAGGGGATTGTGAGACTTCTGGGTAGCTTCCTGGGACATATAAGCTCCACAATGGCCTTTCCTGTTTTCTCACGACTGGTGTATCTGGTCTTGTCTTTGCACCAAGTTTTTACTGGAAAGGTGACAGGGCCTTTCTTCCTGGCAACAGGAGGGTCCATGGAGAACAAATGAGAATTAGAAGGAAGAAAGCAAGCAGCATCTAGGCCCCCAGGTCAACGACTTAGGCACTGGGAAAGCCTGGTCCGGCTGCCTGAGTAGTTCCCCAGGAGAGGTGGCAGCTTCACACAGACTATACAAGCGTCTCATAGCCTGAGTTCCCTTCACGCTCTGTCCACCCAGACACTCTGGAGAAGGGGACGTGGATTACCATTTTCCCTCCCACCACACTGAGGTGGTGAGGGCAGGCGGACCATTCTCCCTGAGCATCTTCCTGGCCCACAGGTCAGCCAGTGTTGAGGGAGGGAACAGTTTGCCTTGGATATGAGGTTGGTGAGTGCACCCAGACTTGACAGAGTTTTTTAATATCAAGAAGTGACCAAGGAAGTTATGGCGTCTGCCCAGGGTGTCGTTAATGGATCTCTACCCAGCAGGAGTGGGAGAGTTGCAAGGCCCAGCTGAGGCTGATGGGAGAAGAGGAAAATCATTTCCTGTGGGTCCCCCGTGGAGCTGAGGCTGTTCAGGAAGCCTGTTACAGCTGATGAAGGGCTTCATATTCTTAGGACTACGGTTGGATCCCTGTGCATTTGTGCTTGGTTCCAGTGGCCAGATAGTTTTCTATCAAATCAAAGGCTTAACATTTTAAGTGAGTAAAGGGATCCATCAGAGGGGAGTGTCTGAATATAGGAACAAGGACATGACGTGCGTCAGCTCTCGTGGTCTCTCTTTTATCCTGCTAGGATCTCAGGGTTTCCTCAGTCTTGTGAAATTACACAGAGAGGTGTCTGGTTTTAAATTCCAGTCTGTCACAGATTCACTAACAGTGACACAGAGAAGAGAAATCATTTTAAAACATCTTCACAAGTGACTTGTTACCTCGGTCCACTTGTCAATCATCAGCTTTCACCATATTGTCTGTCAGGAGGCCCTTCTATTTAATTTTTTTTTTTTTGTTTTTTGTTTTTTGTTTTTTCGAGACAGGGTTTCTCTGTGTAGCTTTGTGCCTTTCCTGGGACTCACTTGGTAGTCCAGGCTGGCCTCAAACTCACAGAGATCCGCCTGTCTCTGCCTCCCGAGTGCTGGGATTAAAGGCGTGCGCCACCACCGCCCGGCTAATTTTTTTAACAAGTGTAATTGTGCACATGATTTTGTGTGTGTGTGTGTGTGTGTGTGTGTGTGTGTGTGTGTGTATGTGTGTGTAATTAGGAAATTTCATTGTAACATGCAGGAAGAATCTCCATGTAGTACAGAGGTATGTCTTTATACAAACTTTTTGTGATTTTTTCCTTTTTTTTTTTAACAATAAAATTATCTCCGTGTGTGAGAGCA
>NW_026294584.1:68184654-68209654 GCF_007827085.1 Peromyscus californicus insignis
GCTGGGAGTGGAGCCACACTAGTCTCAGCACTCGGGAGGCAGAGGCAGGAGGAGCTCTGTGTGTTTAAGCCCATCTTGGTCTACAGTCAATTCCAGGCCAGTCATATCTACACAGTGAGATGATGTCTCAAAAAAAAAAAATCCTGTGATTGCTTAGTTATACTTTAGCTGTATTGGGCTGCAGTTGAAATGAAGGAGATCCTGGTGGATTTTGAATTTGTGGTGGGCACTTACCATTGACTTGGTTGCCCAATTCTATCTCGTATTATAACCCAGGCCTCAGCAAAAATGACAGCAGTTCTCCATCTCCAGGTGACTGGGCCCCAAGTCTGCATTTTGTTTGCCCTTCGCCCTTGTTCCAACCTCTTCACTTGTTCCTGGGCCTGCCAAAGGGCTCTCAGCTCTCCATGGCTTGCCTTGCTTCAGTGCCTTTGCTCACCCTCAGCCTTTAGTCTGGAAATGACCCCTCTTGTTCCCACAGTCTCTGCATGTTCAGAGTCCAGCCGCCCTCAAGAGGAAATGTCACTGGGTTCCCGCCCACAGATGTACCCTCCATAGTGCCTCTCCAATAACATTCATTCATTCTCTCGAATACCCAAGACTTACTAGGGGGCAGTCACAGGTCTAGGCCCTAGGAATATGGCAGTAGATAAAATGATGGGATTTCTAGAAAATGAAAGTCTGTTAAAGGCAGCTGATCCTAAACACACAAGTCAGAAGGTGGTCAGTTTCTTGGAAACAGTAAATGAGGTGTATTCTGAGAGAGCTCCCCTGATTAGGTGACAGAGTCTGCCACCCCACCCCTTTCAGCCCTTAATGAAAGTCTTGAATTTTACTTCATATCAAAAAGACTTTTTAAAAAATATAGTTTCTATTAGAAATAACACTTTCTAATCTTATATAGTACCTGGCACTCTAATTTATGTGTGGTGGATAACAAATGTTTGTTAATTAATACAAAGAATGGTTGTAGGAGGATTCATGTATAAAACAAGATGCAGAAAATGAAGAAAAGTTTGATGAAAAAATTGGACAAGAATGGTGGTAGCTCTGTGGCAGAGCACCTGCCTAGCATGCATAAGGCCCGAATTCCATCTCCCACACCATCCCAAAGAATGTTATTGGGGGAAAAAATTCCTGCATTTGCCATCTGATTGAGATGGTGGTGTCTTCTGGATTGGGAAACAATTCTCTCACATGGGACTTTCATTTTTGAGAGATGGAAGATTGAACAATAGGTCATAACTTAAATCTGCAAGCTTGTCATTGCATGGACCTAGTGTATGGCTTACAGAATTGTCAGCCTGATGGTCACATGTGGCTTGGCATTATGACACCTGTCCTTGAAGAGCTCAGGATGTACAGGTGTTCATTTCCTTGGGATGTTGTCCTTGTCCTTCTGAGAAGCTAGCTTTCTTAGCAGTCCCTTTTGACAGTATGGGATACACATACATCTCTGACTGTGCAGCTGACCAGCTTTCCTACACTTACCTTGGTTGCTTCCCTCCATGACTCTGGATTTCTTGATGCTGGCAAGTCATGGCGTAGAGCAGCTCACTGGCGCCCAGTGAGTGCAAGGATCTCTCTAGCAAATGACTCAGTGTCTTGGGGATGCTTCTGGCTGTTGTTCTCCCAAACCTTTGGGGTAGGCTGGGAACATGGCTCAGGGTCCCTGCCTCCATGTTGGCCCATGCTCTGGGACTTCTTTCTTCTGTGGTCCTCCCAAATCTCAGGGGCAGGTTGGCTGCTGAGTGGGGCACTTTGTTGGCAGGGGCTGGACTCATCTTAATAACATTCTTTGCCCCCCAATCTTTTAGTTCTTGAAAACTGACACTTCTTTCCTTTTCCCCTTCTGGGATTCCTCTAGGCTATAATTAGAAACGGCAATTAAAATAATTTATTATTATTACAAGCCATAGATTAAACCCTAAATTAACTTAAATCCAGACTTTAATCTGCAGACTTGCTCTAGCTATAAACAAAGTTTGTGTTCCTATATGCAGAATTTTTAAATAAATAATTTGTATTAAGCTTCTTAAAGCAATCTAGTTCTCTGTCCCTTGATTATTATAAGACAACTATAAAATATTAATAAAAATATATATAGTGAGTACAGCAGTATGTTCAAGCAGCAGGAATATAATGAAGTATTGAAATGAGGCGAAAGTTTATTACAGTTATTCTCTTTCAGGTTTTTGATTCATATTGTTTATGGGATATTTTTATATGTTTGTATTATGACTTTAGAGAAAACTCCACTCCCTCCGCAGGCCTTGTGTTTTGCCTCTCCCTTTCAAGGCCAAGCGGCACCCGGAATCGGGTCTAGCCTGCTCAGGGCATGGTTCTGGGCAGTCCCACTGAGCTTCTTTCTTTCTGTCAGATCCCAAGTTCCACTCTAAAACCATATTTCAAAACACCAGTTGCCCTCTAACTAGACTACAAATGACATTTTTAGTGAAGAGCCAAAGTTTGTGAGTTACTGGACCTCCCTCAAACCTACTTATTGGAACCACATAAAGTGCAGGAAATGTTTAGTTAGATTTGGTTCTACCTTGAACGTTGGACCACATTAAAAAATTTAAATAATTCTTTTTGATTGTAACCCGAGTGATAATACTAACCAGAAACGTTGCAGAGTATGTAAACACTGAGAATAACATAGCTCACAGTTCCCCGATGTCGGGATGAACAGTTTACCTAGATTTAAAGATACTACCAACTTACCAGCTTGCAATTGCCAAGGAGAAAATCCAAATGCTTGTCATGCAAGCTTCCGGCTGAAATGCATCCAGATCTTATTTCTGTCTCTTAGTTACAAGCATGCACCCCTGAGTCAATTTATGTATATCAATTCACCTTTCCTTGCTAAATATTGTCACACCCTGAGGGCAGTACGCTTGTCATCAGAGAGGCCAGGCTGATTGCTATTGTACTACATTTTACAAAGTGACATCATATATCGTCAGAGAAAAGCTGAAGTGTGACAGAAAACCAAAATTAAAAAATAAAACAAATCATAAACTTATTTACTACTTACTCTTTGCAAAAGCATTAGATTTAGGACAAATAGTGTGTGCATGTACGTATGTACAGAATGTCAGTTACATTAGTGTGTACATATAGAATGTCAGTTACATTAGTGTGTATGTACAGAATGTCCATTGTATTAGGTAGATTTTAAGACTTACCTGGGAATATTTGTCATCATTTTCTTTGCTGTGAAAACGGGGCATCATTAATTCATCTGAACAAAAGATGTTTGATGTTAGTAAGCTTGAAGTGGCTAAAATCAACAAAATGAATTGTTTTGATGAAATAATTTCCATTTTGTCTAAATCCAAAATTGAGTTAGTATGTTCAGCCTGGTGTCTATGAGCCTGTGAGAAGGGAACTCCTGGTGTTTTTATACTGTAACAGATGAATTCCACACATTTTAAGTAGTAATATTAATTAGAGTGTGTAACTAAAATATGCATGTGAGGAATGTGCTTATTTCATTCTGGGGGGACAGCTATGTTTGTGTTTGCAAACCCATTGACTTTGAAAAGAATTTTCCTCATTAAGCAGGCTCTCCTAATTAGGTAAGAGTGAGGCAACCGTCATTTGGATTCCAAACAAACAGGATGTTTCATTTCTCTGCGCTTAAACAAGAAATCTTTTGTTTTTGGTGCTTTTGTTAGTTTTTGAGGGAAGTGTTAAAAGAAAAAAAGAAAAGGATTCAATACATGCTAGCTGTGTTTTCAAAAATCCAGACAAAAGAGTTCGGCATAATATTTTCAAAATGTCAAACAAAATTAAGAATATAAGAAAAATTGTAAGTCGCATAGTACCCCAATAAAATGCCATGAATTAATTATTTTTGTAAAATGTTGCTCAGTTATTACAAAGCTCCAAGAGTAAATGTCAGCTGTCATGTGGAGGATGAGCAGCAGAGAAAATGCTTAGTAGGCGTTCTGGGAGGCCATTCAGTCACTTCGTTATCTGCCCTAAGGGTCTAATTTGGCAAATGTGTATAAATCACCAGGATTTTATTTCTATAAAGACGCCACATCCTACCTTCCTGCTCAAAATCCTTAAGTTAAGGAATCTAGCAGGGGATGAGTTAGTCACACACATGCTCAGTTTGTTGCTCCCAGGGCCCACATTATTTAGGTAATCTCACTTTGCCACAGGCGTACTGACATCATGACATTAAAAGAGAATTTATAGAAATAAATGTGTATTTACCGAAATGCCACAGTGAGTCCCTTTTGGAGTAGCTGACTGGTATTCTTAAAGACTTGCCTTATCGCCAGACACACTGCTCCAGAAAAGCCACTATGGGTCCTATCAGACCTGTCCTCCTAGGAGAACTAGACCTCACATGGAGACCCATCCACTTCCAGACAGAGGCACTCAGAGTGACTTGAAGAAGACATCCGTCACTGCTCTGTGCTCTCTCTCTCTCTCTCTCTCTCTCTCTCTCTCTCTCTCTCTCTCTCTCTCTCTCTCTCTCACTCTCACCTCCATACATAACTTGAGGCCGTAGGATGGCAGAAGCGAAGTCTTCTCCATCCTGAAGGTCTCCTCAGTAAGCCAGAGAGTTGAAAGCATCAGTGAACTCTCCATGGCCTTGGTGCCACACTGGCCTGTGACCTCTCAAGGCAGTTGACTTTGTAGGCTTCATTTGTTTTGGTAGCCAAGGATCCCCACAGTAGGAGGCAATTAATTCAATTCATAGTCTTGTGTTAATTTTGTAATGCTGTTAGTGGATTATTTGGGTTTAATTTCCCTTAGGATTTCATATACTTCTCTTCCAAATTGTTCTTTTGTAAACTGCTGATGGAACTTCCCTTTTTGTGGTCAGTGGATCCAAACTTTAGAGAAATGGATGAAGCAAGAGACAAGGTTTTTTTGTTTTGTTTTGTTTTGTTTTTTGACCAAGTTCACACCCTGGAAAAAGTGGAAGGCACCTAACCAGGGTGTCTAATCCTTTTCAAAGAATGTGGAGCTTCTAAGCAGGTCACTGGTTTCAGTGGCGCTGAGGGTATTGAAACATCAGTTAGAGGTTACTCTAGTTGACATCTAGAGGGACCCCTGTGACTAACTACCCTCCTGCTCCACCAAGTTTGGTTTCCATGTTTAGAATGCAATTATAATAATCCTATTAAAATGGAAATGGACAGTTTTCCACCATATTTTTGTTTTAGCATTGAGAGGTTTAACGAATGGAGAACCACACTGTAGTATATACACAGCATGAAACTGCCACACACCTTTGGTGAAATGTGCCACTGCATACATGCATATGGATTTAGAAGTCGGGCACTTCTAGGTGAGATATACAGACATACAAAATTTATTTATGTTTCTTGTTGGCTTGTGCTATTCATGTGCATGCTTTACTTTTAAGTTCTGTTTAAAGATTAAAAATATATCGTGTGTGTGCTCATGCCATGGCGCATGTGTGGAAGTCAGAGGACAGCTTGGCTGAAGTTGGTCCTTCCCTTCTCCCGTCTAGGTCCTGGGGAATTAACTCAGGTTGTCAGACTTGGTGGCCAGTGCTGTACCTACCCACTGACCCATTTCCCCACCCCTGAGGATTAATTTTAGAGGGGAAAGGGCACACACCAGAGATGAAGTAGAATATCTAGGAAGAAAGCAAACTGTCCAGATTCAGATCATGTTGGAGAAGATATGGACAACAGAGAAATTTGCCACTGTCTCCAGGTCAGTGCTTATCCACCCCACAAACGTGAGACAGTCTGGGTACGAGTGAAAAGCTGGGATACCTGTGACACTCTGGGAATTTCCCCTGGGATTTGATGAGGTGAGCACCATAGTGTCCCTCACATGCACCAATGGCAGCTACGGATGAGAGAACAAGGAGGCAGTGACCCCGAAGCCAGAGGCTTCTCTAGCACAATGTGCCTCCTTCAAAAGAGAGATGCTTACCAGGCTGGCTCTGTGGCCTTACATCCTGTGCTGAAAGGTAGATTTGGAGGTGAGGCGCAATCAGTAGCTGGTACCGTCACTACTACCATCCACCTAGTTATCTAGCCAGACTCTTCCATTTGCCCCCACACCCCACTCTAAAGCTCATTGTGTTGTTTCTGGATTTGAACATGATACTCAATAGTAGGCAGTATTTTTAAATACTCATCATATGCCAAGCACCGTTCTAAGTACTTTGTGAATTTACTAACTTTTTAAATAATTTCACCAGCACAAACTGTGTGTATTCTATTCCGTGTGAAGAACAACTCAGCTTCAGCAAGGGAACTTGAGTCATTTATATAGGTGTCAGAGCCAGGATTGGAACCCAGGTGCGGACACTTACTGATTATTCTAGTGAGGTCTGGTCTCTTCTCATGTCTGAGGAGTTTTTAAGTTTGCTAGTTTTTTTCCCATCTCCCTCGCAGTCATTATGTCCTCTTGCCCAGAACATTTACTTGCTTTACGTGCAAGTATGTGCTGGTGACAACAGAGGCCAGAGGAGCTGTCAGATCCTCTGGAACTGGAGTTGGGAGCCACCTTGGAGGTCTTAGGAACTGAACCTCTGCGGGAGCAGCCAGTGCTCTTAATCACCGAGTCACCTCTGCAGCACCTCCCTTTTTCCTTCTTCTTCGATACTTCCCCACAATGCAGTCTTTTATGACCTTCCTAATACCCTCCAATGGCTTCCCACTTACCTCAGAATCACTGCGAAAGCCTACCCGTTCTAACCTGTCTTCCGCTTCTTTCTCTGGCTTAACTCTTCCCCCATCTCCGCATCATAAGAACCCTTTCCCTCCAAATGGTTGTACTTTCTCTTGCCCCCACCCAGTGTCCATGACATGCTTGAGGACGGAGTTTCTGTCTACTTGTCTGTTTCTTTCTTACGCATAGTAGGTGTTGGGTCTCAGTGGAGGCATCCCACGTGTGAAAAGTCACTCTTGGTGTGCCGCTTCAAGTGACAGCTCGTTTGCATCTGCTTACCTCTGCCCTTACCAGTCTGTCTTGCCACGCTCCCCGCCCCCGCAATGTTCTGTAGACTCAGAGAGCGGAGTAGGACCGGACCAGTGTGGATCAGAGCATATTGTCTATTGCAATGATACTCAGGAACATTTTAGTTCAAGACAAATGAATGATTTTTCATTAGTATTGAAAGTAGGTGTTAAAACCGGAGTGGTCTGCCTTCCAGCTTTTGCTGTTTGTTCAGAATTTCCTCTTGACTACGAAAGAGGAAGCTCTTCAGTAGAGCTTCAGTGTGACTTTTCTCAAAATTGGAAAGTGTTAATCGTCTCATGTTGGACTGTAAGACTCTCAGACTGAGGCTTATCTCATAATGAGATTCTTCCGTTCAATCAGGTATGAGATCAGACGTGTGATAGATTTTCTTTTCAGCGCTGGGGGGCGCTGAACCCAATGCTTTATGCATTCTAGGCAAATGCTCTGCCACTTAGCTATACTCCAGCCCATGCTCTGTTGCAGTTAATCACACCTCGAGAAGATCAGTGGGCTCGAATGGATCTTGCTGAGTTGACAGGAATCTCCTGTGTTCAAACAAAAAGGCATGCCGCATGCCCAGCCCCAGGGAGGGCTTCCTGATAGTGCCGTAGGCTCTCCCTCGGAGCAGCAGACTTGGGTGCAAGGCTCTTTATTATCTTTCTATGCCTATTAGATACTTTCTCCTCTCTGGCAAATAATAATCATGGGGAACAAACCATTTCTACCAATGAGGAATGGTAGGGACCCAAGTTCAAAGGGGCTGATCTATCTGGTAAAGTACTTAAGCTGTGAGATTGTTTGTGTGCCAGGGGCTGCACATATTTTCAAACCCTATGTCGAAGGGGCATCTCACTTAGCTCATGGACGCATGCTCCCCGAAGCTTTGGGAGAGGTCTACTAGGGTGGCCAATTTTAATGTCCAAAGGATTCTGGTTATGGAGCCCTGTTTCTAACTCCCAAACCAGACATTTAGTTCTGGGCCATTTGCCTTTTCCAATCTTCTTCCCACCTAAGCACAATCCAATTGCTGAGTTACACGGAAGAACTTATGGGCATTAGACGCTTACTTCGTGTTTTATGTTTCCAAAGTATTTTGAAACCATCTGTTAACTTTTGGCCCTTTTAGAGTGGGATAGGAGGTGGTATTATGGTATAATTAATTGCACTATTATGGGTGGCAGAGAGACCTGTCTTTGTTCCAAGTAAAAGCACCATATACGAACTGTATAAAATTATTGTTTAAAAAAAAAAGTAAGGAGAGTTCCTTTGCTTCGAGATTTATGAGTCTCTTGTTATAACGAACTTGTCACATTTGATTGCAAGGCTGTGTTTACGTCTCAGCTTTCTCCATGACAGATGACAGTGCTAGGCCTGGGAAGGTGCTGAAGCGAATGTGAGACAGAGATGATTTCTCCGTGCAGGGAGAGATGTCGAAATTCAACTCTAGTGGAAGTAACCTAAAGAATCAATTTGTACAATGCGAGAATAGACATTAAATATTTATAAAAATTAATTCACAAGATTTATTCTAGGAGAGTGAATAACTGGCTGAATCCTCATGTTGGAAGGAGATTTTTTTTTTAAAGAGCAATATATTGAATAAACCTCCAGTATTAAATCTTCCAAGTAGTGGAATTTATAAAATGTAAAACAATTTGCAAGGCTGATTAGGACACAGCCATTATAGCTCCTCTGCTTGAGCTTTCACATATTTCCAATGCTTCCTTTTATTGACATTTTTTTCCTCTTGGGAAGAATGTGTGACTTTTACTGGCTTGGCATGGGGTTTTGGTACCTCTTGCCAAAGACTCAAGAGTTTTTACATGAGGGACAAAGACCAGATGCTTAGTTAAAATAACACATAGTATTACACAGATGTAGGAAATAGAAATTGTACTAGAATTATTTTTGGCCTGTTTTGCTTTTGATATATTTTAAAAGATAAGCAAACAGCCTTCTCAATATTCAACTTGAGCAGAATAACGTAACTTAATATATTTGTGTGTGTGTGTGTGTGTGTGTGTGTGTGTGTGTGTGTGTGTGTGTGTATTTACATGCCACAGTATGTGTGTGGAGGTCAGAAGACAACTTCTAGGAGTTGGTTCTCTCCTTCCTGCTGGAGTTCTGAGGGTCAAACTGAGGTGCTCAGGCTAGTGAAAGAAGCGCTTCTAACCACTGAACCATGTGGCTAGCCCTTATCCAAGTCAGTGTGCGCCTTTCTAACATTTGGTTTTATTTGTTCTTGCGGTCTTTAGAAGTGTTCTGCTCTAAATGTAGAATGTGCCATTTAAGTAATTATTTGCTTTAATAAAAACCCGAGGCTTTGACAAGTGTCGCAAAGACCTAGCCTCAGCCTTAGGGTGCCCTCCCTGACTGCCTTCGCCAGGCTGTCTCTGAGAAGAGAATTTGTTGCTTAAACCTACATTGATGTGAGCTGCGGAGGATGTTTGCAAGCACAGCTGCCTCCCCATCTCAAACAGACATGGATGTAAGAGCAGATGTGTAGCTGATTTGAAGGGGCATCATGACTAATGGGGACCTCATAGATGCTCTTTCCTCTGGATGACAGGTTGGAACATGCACATGACCGGATTTTTCTTGGTAGCAGGGGTCCCATTGCTCCTGTGCTTCTGGGTGTTGTTGGTGGGAGCTTCTGTAGAGGTCCCCAGCAGCCATGCTTGTTCAGCTCTGTCAGAGGCTTTGACCTGGCTTTGACCACTGTTGAACTGACACTTGGGGGCTTTGACTCCACCAGGCCTTTGGTTTTGGTAATCCCACCTGATTCTATTCTCTGCCTACGGGATCCTGTGGAAACCTCACGGCCAGTAGCCGCTTCAGTCACTTGAGTCATAGTGGCGAGACTTGACCATTGAGGGAGGTATTCCAGACCCCTTCAATGTTAGTCCTGTAAGACGAGTCCATGATGTAGCCAGGAGCCACAACATGGCAGATCTGTTGGTTGAAATCAGGCAATTCCAAGATAAAGGAATAAAATGCCAATTTCAAACAAATAAATGATCAAAAACCCAGAAGAACCTTCAACCAAATTGTCACTATTGACTTTGGATGTGCACGCAGCACTTCTAAAGTGTCCTGTGACTCTGGGCATACATTTAATTAAAAGAGGTTTTTCTGACCATCTTCTGGATCTAGACTGGAAGTTTTTGTGTTAACTGAGGTTAAATGAACTAAATAAATGTTAATATAATCCTCATTAAATACCTAATGGGTTTAATTCCACACTGGGTTTTAAAACTTACTAGATTTTAGATTGGCGAGTCCTAGAGAGTGGATATTTCCCACTTGAGAGGGTGTAAGAAAGAAAATAGACAAAGCTGGGAAAGGCTTTAGATTAGAGCATATTTAGTTACACAGCCAGCTTTTGGGACAGGAGTCTCTTACAAATCCAGATGTGAATGACTCAGAACATCTTTAGAACAGTGGGCCTTGGCTGATGAACCGTGCTACACAGAACTCTCACTCATTGACAGAGACAGCCAGTGATCTACGATCTGGGAGCATCCAAAGTGATGTGGACACTAAGTGAAGTATCCATCCGTGCCTCATCTTCCACCTCTAGATTAAGAGCACTTGGAGCCTTTCCTGTGTTTTCATAGACTTCAGGTTGATCTGTTTATACTTATCCCTTCGAAAGCCTTTCACATATAACTTACTCTGTTCCAAGGAAAAGAGATGTAGGAAGCCCTCGTATGTGGCCCAGGTGGGATGGGGTGAGAAAGGATGGGAGAGAAGTTATTGTAGTCAATGTTGGATCTTCTAGCTCAGTGAGCAGTTTGCAATTCTTACACATGCTTTGAGGTTAAAAGTTTCTTATTGGCACAGCTGCAGAATGAGGCTCTCCTTTTCCTGACCATTTATTCATGTCTCCTGGGTTACATGTTACAAACATTTCAAGCAAAATAAGGAGTTTATTATAAGGACCCTGGGATGCCTTATGAATAGGATTGGGGCCCATAGAACACCTGGATCCAAGGACTCAAATCACTATCAGACCTTTCTCTTGGATTCACATTTATACCCCAACATCTGTTTTGTTATCTCCTCTGACTACTTTCTAGATTCAACAAAATTACCTATGCATTTTCAACACTTTCCGAGTTTACATAGGCTCAATTTTGGCCATCTCATGAAAAACGGCCTTATCTCTCTCAGTTCCAGATTCAAGATGTCAAGGAAGGACTCTTATTTGCCCAGTGCAGAGAAAGTGTCCAATCCTGAATCAGCTTGTGACTGGGTGGGGTCACAGCGCACTGACAGAAGGCCCTGTGTAAGGCTCTAAGAGGAATGGGGTGAACGGTACTCCTGGGAGGGCGGTCTGACAGGACACAAGTCACTTAGATAGATGGCGTAAAGTAAAAAGTGGATTCTGCTCCCTGACTCCAATTCTGAGACAATTTCCCCCACTGTCTCCGTTATGACTGTGCCAGAGGCAGAAGTCACCACTCCGTGCTGGTGTGATGTTCCTTTGTTTCTCTGTAGAGGTGCCGAGACAATCCTCTAGCCCAGCTGGGTGGTGGAGGTAGATAGTAGTACTTCTGCTGGGCAATTTGAGTCTTTATCTCAGCAAGCAGGTGTTCTTGTGTGATATTTTTGTTGCTCACATGGGGCTTTGGTGGTAAAAACAAAACAAAACAAAATTTTAGATCTTTCTTCCCCAGGGGTGGTTGAGGGCACAATTCCCAGCTCTTTCTCCATATATCCATCAAAAGCAGAGCCAATGGTGGGAGGCTCGAAGATTCCCTCCCTCTCTTGGCAGGTGGAAATCCTGGCTCAGGTGTTTCTCTCTGGCATTGGGAGGCACTCCTGTTTCCAGCATTATGTTCACACCAGATATGAAGCCCAGTCCCAAGGATTTCAAGACCAGATGGTTTGATCCCTAAATGCTGTTAACTCTTTTCAACATGCGCCTCTTTCTGAAATGTTTAAAACCCTTTATTTTGCAGTGGTGATGCTGGCCTCTCTTATTTATTCTTATTGAGCTTAGTAAGGTCAAGAAATGTAATGAAACAGATGAGAGTGAAACCTTGCGTTTTGAGCAAGAAAGTTACATTTTCTATGGAGTTGGCCAACTTGACATTCCGTGCCCAACACTTGGGTACTCTTTCTCAGAGACACGATCCCAAACTTCCTGTTTGTGTATAGTGAACTGTGTAGAGATCACAAAGGAGTGTTTATTTTGGAGATAGTAAAAATAACGCTCTTGTGTGTAATTCCACATGTAAGCTTATACACACTCTTTGGTAGTTAGCTTTATTGCTCTTTGTCACGTTTTGACAGCATTTACCCTAAATAAGAAGTAGCGATAATGGGATATTCCAATTCAGTCTTGCAAGCATATCTGTCTGCACTAAAATATTTGCTTCCAGTGACAGAAAGTATTTTAGAAGTGTTCATTAGAACAATTTGATAACTGTGTATCCATTATTAATAACTCAAGACAAGGAATTACATGTTACATGACTCATGTGACCAATAAGGAAGGCATCATTTCCATAATTATAAAGAATTCATATCACATCCATTTTACTGTTCTGTATCATTTGACCCATTTATGGCTCATTTTGAAAGAGTGAGATTTAAAAATTTATAAAGTTTTTTGAATGAAAAATCTGTCAGGTGATTTCTCCCTGAATATCTAGCAGTAGTGGCTCAACCAGGCTCTTTTGATCACTTCTAAGAAACTGACGAAGTTTGGGGTGCAATAGGTTAGACCTTCTCCCTCAGCGGGGAGCCTGGGCAGAGGGTGCATGTTTTGTCCCTGGGATGAAGTTGATGTGGGCTGGCCACATTCCGGAATGAAACAGATCTTTGAGGTAGAGGGCAGACACTCAGTGTCCACCTGCTACCCATCCAGTGGCCCTGCCAGCTTCTCCGTGGCCCATCTGGAGAGGACATTAGCACGTACTCGGCATGGCTGGCTGGGTCCTCAGCCCAGTAAGCTCGGGATAAATGTTGATTATTGGCTGTGCTGGTGCTACTGTGATTATACTTGCAATCTTTTAGAGATAATGAATGGGGCCATGGGTGGGGGGAGGAGAGGCAGGGTGCATGCAGGCTGCAAGGCTGGTGGATCCTGTGCCAGCAAGAAAATTACTGAATGATTCCTGATCTATTCTTTTTCTCACACCCAAATCTCAAATGTGTTGAGTTTGGCGAGGCGCAGATTATTTTTGCATCCGAGGACCTGGGCACCAGTGTTCTTCCTGCGTGGCTGTTAGTGCCTGCAGACTTGACCTCTGCCTCCGCTTACTGCATCGCATCACCCCCTCTTTCTCCTCGGAGCATGCCTGTGAACAGCAGTTGCTGGAGTGATTTTGATGAAATGTGACATTTGTAGACTGTGGCCACCGACCAAAGAATCTGAGCTATGGAATCCAATGTTTTATGAGCTACAAAATAAAAGCTGGCCAACATTTATTGCTTGTTCAAACTGCTTGAGCCAAGTTCCCTAAGCCCACAGAGCAGACTCCTTAGTGCTGCTAATTTTACTATCAGTAAACAAGAGGGAAAAGGGGAGATGATATCAAACAGCTGAACCACGGCCTTTCTGAGGGTAATATGACATGGTAATCCAGAGGGAGGAGGCGTTTCTTGTTTCTTCTAAGTAAAAAGAAAATAACTATTATGGAGAAAAGGTAGAATGAAGAAAAAGTTATAAGCAGAGAATATTCACTGCCAATGATTTACATATTAAGGTAGTCACTAGGCCATGTTAGAAACTCTCCAGGGAAATGTCCCAAATGATGGATAGAACTTTAATATTAATAGACGATTCATCATGATAATGTAAGTCATAGATCTAAATCTCCCATCATCAATGGACTAGTTCTGCTCCAGTCTATTATACAGGTAGCACATGTTTTAAATAGCACCATGTAATAGTTCTGAAGCTGTCCTTTGTCTGTAATTGTGCAGTTCTGCTCATAGCAGCAGTGATGAGCTAACTCATTGATCTTTCCTATGCTGTCCGGGCTAGCTGCATTTCTCCCCTTTTGATTAATATTTAGTGATTCTCAAGATATGCTCAAATAGTACCTTTTTACAATTATAAAAGAAATTTTACTCAGCACATAATCATTTATCTCCGTGAGGTGACTGTGAGGGGAAGAACTGGTTATTATTTATCTGTTGGTTAGTCTATGAAGAAGATAATCATTTCCAAGTTCCCACTTGATATAATAACTTACTACATAATCAGCAATCCCATGCAAGTGTGTGGCTCCCTTATCTTAGTCTGAATTTTCTAGTCTTGAAACCTTGGACCTGGACAGAGTGGTGGCATAGTCTCAGTGGTCCTTGAAGACAACGACAACCTTTTTGGAATGACAATGCTGGTATGATTATAAATAATGTACGATGAGACTTGTCTATTACTTTCTTCAAGAGAGGATACAGCATTCATTAGTGAAGATCACAAACAAGGTTTCTTATCTTAGTCTAAGACACACATGAACATAGGTCCACAAATGCAGACCACACACACACACACACACACACGCCAGGCAGTAGGTATATACTCAGGAAAATAGACCCTTGAAGTATATCAAGAAAAGAGAGGCTTTCTTCTTTAAACCCACAAATCACTTCATAATGTGTTGTATTCCTCTTTGCTAGGTTATTCTATATGTTGCTCTACTCTGACTCTATGTCTATGTCCATGGGACATCTACTCAAACTTTAGGTGCATCAGTTCATGTATTTTGTTGACACAAATTTCGTGAGATTTACGGGTACTGTTATAAGGAAAGCTGTTTGTCAGGAAGACTCCAGAGGTACCCAAAGCAGCACAGGCATTACATTACTCTTGGTTACCCACTAGAACTAGACGATAAGACTGTTGAAAACACCATACCTTTCAGTTGCAGGACAAAGAGTAATCATTCTGGAACTGACCAGGAGACTCCCTGGTGGCTGTCTTTCATAGTGTTGGCAGGTGCTATGTAGGCTACCAGAGGAGAAAGGACATCTATGATCTTATCCAGCCCTGGGCTCTGCATGTTATAAAACTGACCTGCTAGGAAAGATGTGCTCACTTGTGCAACAGTGGCATGATGGTCATGGGGTAACCAACCACTTTCTGATTGGGTTTGAGGCCTGTAACATAGGAATTGATTGATGCCTGGTATTGTAAACCTGATTAAAATTCATGGCTATGGAGGTCATAGACCCTAGGAGAGAACCTAGTTATTTTGATAAATGGTCATATTGTTAAACTGCCTCCTAAATATGTATTTTGATACACATAGATTACACTTCCTTTAACCTTCTTTTTGTAGTAGGTAGCGGTTCTTGCAGAGACTCATATGGTCAAAGCACTGAGAGTAAGTGGTCGTGAATGCTCATTGTGGAGCATTGTGCTCCTCGAGTGAACATTTTGGAAGAGGATCGGAAAATAAGAGCAGGAAGATGGAGAGAAAAGCTGTGAAATGTGACATGGATGTTGCATACGTGTGCTGGCACCGGCTGCAGTTATCTGCACAACGTCTACACAAAATCAAGCCGGTTAGAACTCCAGCATGGATGGAAGAGGCGCACTTAAGGCACCACCCCTCGCTGAGGAGCTATTCACAGTTGATGGCAGCTGGTGGTGGGAGAGCCACTTTTCTTTGGGTCTGTGGCTGCTGATAGGTGCCCATGCCCCAGTGCATGGGCCCATCCATACCCATCACCATATGGGCAACACTAACGGGACTCATGGGTTATTTAAACAAAAAAAAAGAAGAAGCAAAGACAGGGAATTAGAAGGGAGGTATGCTGGGAGAGCCTAGAGGGTGCCGAACAGGGGAGTGGGGAGTGAAGAGTCGGGTGTAGGGAGTGGGGATTATCAAGATACGTTGTATATACATGAATGCATTTTCAAAGAAAAATTGTGTAAAATTCAGCATTTCTTAAATTTAAAAAAGGGCCTACGAAATTCTGTTTTGTTATTGTTGTTGGATGGTGGCACACATCTTTAATCCTAGCACTCAGGAGACTGATGAGTTTGAGACTAGCCTGATATATATAGTGAGTTCCAGGCCAGCAAGGGATACATAGTGAGACTTCCATGTAGTCATATTTTTCTTTGGGCCTCCAGCTTACAAATAATGACACGGAGACTTATTATTAATTATGAAAGCTCGGCCTATAGCTTAGGCTTGTTCCTAACTAGCTCTTATAACTTAAAATGATCCATTTATATTAATCTCCGTTCTATCACGTGGTGTTAACTCTCCTTCATCTTGCACTCCTGTTTCCTCTCCGTGTCTCCTTGTGTCTCTCTCACACGCCTGGATTCCTCCTTCTCCTTTCTCTCTCTGCCCAGAAGTCCCACCTCCTGCCTAGCTATTGACCATTCAGCTTTTTATTACACCAATCATAGCAATACATCTTCACATAGTGTTTAAATAACCCGTAACATTCCCATCTCAAAATATTTTTTTTCTTTTTAGGTAAGATCTATAAACCATTGAGAAATACTAGGCTAATGGGTAAATTTGAGTGAATTTATAGACTTGGCTTCTGTTTTGGTTTGAGTATTTGATTTTCTTAAAGTTTTTAGATTACATTTATTTATTTACTTATTGTGTGTGTGTGTGTGTGTGTGTGTGTGTGTGTGTGTGTGTGTGTGTGTGTGGTGTTTAGGTAGAAGGACAACTTGTAGGAGTCAGTTATCTCTTTCCATCAAGTGATTTGGGAGACTAAACTCAGGTCATCAGTTTTGGTGGCAAATGCTTTACACATTGAACCATCTTATCAGTGCTTTTTGGGGGGAATAAATCTTTGCTTATGTCAGATCTTGTTTATTTTATATTTTTATTATGTTCAGATCATAAGTAAAAAAATATATAAAATCTTCAACTTCCTTTGTTTTATGGAGGATATTTTTATTGTCTGTGACCTATGAAGTATTCATGGCTTATGGTAAGAACTTAAAACTCCTTGTTAAATAACTGAAGAAAGGAATGAGTGACTAAGTGGGCCTGGGACCTTAAGCAGAAAGATTATCTTTGCAGTGTTGTTGCTATGTAATGAATGGACACTTTCAAGTTAAGTACTTTTTCCTTCAGAGTGACTAATTTCCATGGGGTTGATTGAGTTGAGATTGACTTGATGTCAAATGGTTAATCATTTACTTTGCCAAAGTTAAAGATTGGCTGTTGTGCAGTCTATTTCCTCTTGTACAGGAACGAGTGGTGTGTGTGTGTGTGTGTGTGTGTGTGTGTGTATATGTGTGGTGTGTAGCACCCATTTATAACACACACATTTTTCTTATCTATATTTACTCAGAACATACCTCCCCCACAACTGCTGAGTGAAAACATGGAATTTAGGGATGCTTTTTACCTTTCAGTAAAAATCTAGCATTATAGAATTATAGGCTCGACTATGTTGTACTTTTAGCTCTTTGATCTATAATTATTTTTTTTTCCTGATACACTCTAGGTTAGGGCTTTTATTATGGTATTGGGTATTTGTTCTTTTCTTCCATCCTCTCTTCTCTCTCTCTCTCCCTTCCTAGATCTTTGCCTCATTCAATCTTTCAGACTTGTAGAAGATGCACTAGAATAAAGATGACATATCCCTGGCCTGTTTCACTCCAGATATATGCTCACAGATATATGCTCACAGATATATGCTCACAGAATGGCCGGCGATAACATTACTCTATGTGTTTGGCGGGTGTCAATGTGGGGTCATGTAAGGGCCAGGCCATGGTGGAGGCTTGGCTAGAAAGCCATATAAACAACATTTTTTTTTCCGGCATTGGCCTGCTTTCCAGTGAAGATGGCTCACAGTCTTTCCACCTAGTAAAGGATGTTAAAGAACCATGCATTTCTGTGGTAGAGACTAGGGTGGCCAATTGGGTGTGGTCAAGCTATCTCTTTTCATGGTATCAGAATGTTAAAAAAAAAAATGAGGGAAGATGCCTGATTGGAAGAAGTGGCAGAAGAAAAGTTGAGTCAGAAAGGTTGCTGTAGGCCTGGAAACAGGAACACTCATTATTCCCACCCCCTTCCCTGATTACTTTTAAAGCAATGAAAATGAATATCACAGCTAAGTGACACTCATGATTACTCCTGGCACCTGGAAGTCTGAAACAGAAGAACAGATCAGCGATACCAGCAGCTGGGGCAGGAGGGACGTGACAAGGGAGGCAGGAAGAAGAGGGAATGCACCCACTATGATGGGAGAAGCGTTGGAGTTAAAAGAAGAGATGTGCGCCTTCTCGTTCTTGGCTTCCTTGTAATGTTGGGAAAGTCATGTCGCTTGCACTTTCTTCATACAAAAAAATTTGAGACTGCTGGGCAATCCCTAAGGGTCCCCTGCCTCCGAATCTCCATATTAGTGACAAGACAAGACGAATTTGAGGGAGCTTGGCTGTGATTGGTGAAGGTGGCCCAACTGAGATGCCACCGAGCTTCCCACTTCCTCAAGTCTGTGGGACAGTTTGATGGGATCTACAAGTTTCTGTTTCTCAACTTGGGTATAGATGAATGTCTGGCTAATAGAGAAAAGAACTGATAGCTAAGTCTGCCAGGAAGGCAAGAGATTGGGGCTATACAATTGGGGCACTCCAGGAAGGTTCACCCCAGGAAACCAAGCACAGAATGGTGATTGGAGCACCAGGCTCTCATCGTTAGACGGGCTAATTCTGTCAGAGCATGACAGACTCTTCGGCTTAGCACCCAGCAGTTCCTGGGAGTAAAAATTCTGGAGCAAAACCTCCATGTCTTAGACCATTTGAAAGCCAAGAGGAAGAGAAGGAATTTCACTTTCTCAAGCAGCCCTGACATCTGAATTCCAAAGGTGTTCCAGAAACAGAGCATGTGGACTTGGACCCTTGACCATCAGAGTTTTCCCTGTAGCCCATCTCAGGGTAAGCTTGCGGACAGTCGGCTGTGGAATGTCAGACAAGCAGAAGCCTTCTCAGAGCCGTGCATTGCTGTACGATTCCCAAGAAAGCAGTTCTGGGAAGCCATTCTTATTTTTGCAGATGGCGTATCTGAGAAAGGGATTATTTAGTGATTGCAGCATTTTTGTTTTATGTGCCTCTGAGGGCAAGAGATGTTTTGTCTTCGATCAAGCCTTAAAACAATATTTATCCTGGCGTCTTCCCATTTTTCTTTCCACATGGAAACTCTGATATTTTTAAGACTAGTTGTGAAATCATTCCTAGGCATGCACATTATATGGAGATCTTAGGAAAACTTTGAAGGAAAAGGAATAGAAAACGATAGTTCTTTTATGTTCCAGACATTGCAATCCATTCTGATGTTGGGCTTTTCTTGATTAGCAAGATGTAACAGAATATGGTAGTTATGCTGCCTTGAGAAGGGCAGAATATTGGAAACAGTATGGAGGATGAAGACTTGAAAAGAATGTTCTCATGACAGCATTGTGAATGCAAGACTATCTTAGAGGTAAGTAAAGCACCAACAGTAATTTTGGATTAGGTGCATTCTTCAATTATGCATTTGGTTTTGGGTAATAAAAGACATGATTTTCAATAATGTTTGGAATTTAAATATACTTGCCCCCCCTTCAGGAGCATACTTACCAATGCAAGAGTTACCTCCAGCCCATTCTTGTCCATTAAAAATTAAATGCTTTTACAGTGAATTATTAAAAGCGCTAGGTTGACTGCAAATCATCAAAGGTACCCTAAACCATTATGCAAGCAAGCAAGCGAGAAGTCTGATTAAATCTAAGCCATCAGAGCTGTATACATCCCTCAATATCCATTGCATTTGAAACTACAAAAGCAGCTATAAAATGCTACATTAAGTTACTTTAAAAACTCTTCCAGGATTTTCAAAACTTAGCAATGACTTGCCTTTTCAATTAGGTATAAACCAAGAACCTTCTACCACCAAAGCTCTGGCATACCACTGCGCAGGAGTCATTCCAACTTGCGCTAAATCTGCAGCAAAATTAACCTCATTTTTCCAAACAATATTACAAACCTAATGGAACCAAGGCACGCAAATAGAATTCGCTGGAAATCTTGTTATGAAGTCCTGTTCCTCCCCCAGATGTCTACTATCATTTGATCATAATGAAAAACATACGATGTGTCCTAGATATAAGAAAACCATATTGGAATGTTAGAAGTATTTAAGTATGTCTAAAGAATAAAAAGATAATTTATCATTTGGGTTCAGATGAGATAGTGCTATTGTTTGGATATGATTTGAGTGTGTCCCCAAGAATGCGTGTGTTAGAAGCGTGGTCCCCTACGTTGTGACATTGGGAAATGGTAGAAACTTTCTGAGGTAGGACTTTGTTGGAGATAACTGGGTGATGGGGGCTCTGGAGTTAGCACTGTCTTGTGGGACCCTGGTTAGTTCTCAGCAGAGAGCTGCTATAAAAAAGGAAGACTTGCTGCTTCTTGTCCTTCAGTTTCTCGTTACTGTGTGATTCCTCTTCCTTAGGATGTTCCCCCCATCATTGTGTACCATGAGTCCCTCACCAGGGACTGAACAGATGGGATGGCTCAGTTGTGGGTTTTCCTCCCTGGCAGCTAAATAAATATTTTAAACACATGTATTCTCTAGCCTTAGGTATTGTGTTATTGCAGTGGAAAATGGATTAATAACTTATATGAAATGTAAATTATCTAGGTAGTGCCTGCACATAGGAGATACTCACTAGGTGAACACTCTTGTTCTTGCTGACTTCATCTTTTTTTTTATTAATAAATACGCAGGCTCCGTCATACCTACCTTATTTCGTGTAACCTACATGGTATGAATCTGGCAATGAGTGATCCTAAAGTCAGTAACTCCAAGTGTTACTGGCTTTCTTAGGGTTCAGCCATTCAGACAGCCAACCAGCTACTCACATATTCATACACTGGTCTATTGAAATAGCTTTTTGATAAGCTAAAGGATATACAAGAAAAAATATAGATAGAGGCATTATTTAGTGAGGCTGAGAAAATGCTGAGGAGGACTGCAGTCAGAGCTGGTGTTTATAGTTGGATTTTGGGTAGCCTGCTTCTGCCTCCTGCCCAGCGTTCACATCTGTCAAGTGGAGCAAGGATCAATAATCCCACAGCTTAGTTGGAATTGGCTTGGGTAACTAATGAACCTGCAGGAAAGAGTGAAAAGTAAGCATTGGAGACCCACCTAAGTGTCAGTGGCCTCAAGTCTGCACTGGGATCTCCTGAGCATGTGCCGAGCCACATTAGGAGGGTGAGGGTAGCCCCAGAGTTCTTGCTTCTGTAGAAGTTGGAGTGCCAGCCAGCTTGCAGAATGCAAAGGCTGCCGGCCTAGTGATCCTACTCTGGGAACCACTAGTATAGGTTGTCTAATTTAATTATTATCACACTCCTGGAATGTATGTTTTAAATTCCATTTTATAGGTGAGAAAATGGATAAATGACTTAAATCCCAGTTAGGGAATATATGCCTTCAAAGAACCTTCAAGATCTTGGAATCTCTTCAGTAGGTAAGAGAGATGCCAGACTATAATTTGTCTCTTTTCTCCTACTACACACCACCCTGAAACAAAGAAAAGAAACATTGATTCAGGCTAGAATGAAGAATAGTTAAGCTCTTCCAAGCTCTGAGTTGAGTGAACCGGAAAAGTGGGAAGGTATTTTAAAATTACGATTGTTGTTTCCTCAAGAGGCTGGTGTTATTGGAAGAAACTTCCACAGGTCCTTCTCCAGGTCCTGCTGTGTGTGCTGAGAATGTGTCCTGACCTCTCTGTGCTTCTCCAGGTCCTGCTGTGTGTGCTGAGGATGTGCCCTGACCTCTCTGTGCTTCTCCAGGTCCTGCTGTGTGTGCTGAGGATGTGCCCTGACCTCTCTGTGCTTCTCCGGGTCTGGCTGTGTGTGCTGAGGATGTGCCCTGACCTCTCTGTGCTTCTCCGGGTCCTGCTGTGTGTGCTGAGGATGTGCCCTGACCTCTCTGTGTTTCTCCAGGTCCTGCTGTGTGTGCTGAGGATGTGCCCTGACCTCTCTGTGCTTCTCCAGGTCCTGCTGTGTGTGCTGAGGATGTGCCCTGACCTCTCTGTGCTTCTCCGGGTCTGGCTGTGTGTGCTGAGGATGTGCCCTGACCTCTCTGTGCTTCTCCAGGTCCTGCTGTGTGTGCTGAGGATGTGCCCTGACCTCTCTGTTTGGTTTCCTCTCAGGACTGTATCAGCAGTGGGCAACTGTGAGGTGACATCTCCCTCTGAGACAGAGAAGGCCTTTTTACTACCTGTTACAAAGCAGTGACTTCCTGAAGCTCTGTAGTTTTCTATGAGGACATAGCATGTTGCTCATGCAGGTGTCACATTTGCTTTCCCTGACCCAAGACTTGTGGTTTCGGGAATCATCCATCAAACAGTCACAGGCTAGCTTACTACCTTACTCACACACACACACACACACACACACACACCACCACCACCACCACCACCACCACCACCACCACCCAACAACAACAACAACAACAACATATTAATGAAAAAAGAAACCATACATTTGAAAAAGAGCAAGGAGGAGTATACAGGAGGGATTGGAGGTAAGAAAGGGAAGGGGGAAATGATGTAATTATATTATAATCTCGAAAAATAAAATAATAGTTTTAAATATAAGGTAAAATCAAATTGAGACTGTGAACTGTGGCCAGTAAGGATGCAGTAATGATGGAAATACAGCTTTCTGGTAGAGGAAGGACAAGAATTCCCTAGGTTCAGAGAGACAAGAAAACTCCCTGAGACCTGGCAGCCAATGGTTGTGCCCAGGTGGAAGAGGAGGGCATATGTGTGGAAGACAGGGAAGGGGGCGGGACTTCCCGTTGTCATATCCTTTAATAAATGAGTTGAGCTGAATTAAGGTAAGGGCTGAGTGTGCCAAAGGGTAGAACTGAGTGAACCGCCACAATGGTTCTTGGTCATCATTCGTTCTCTCACGTGGGCAGACACAGGGAAGGATGGTATAAGGTCAAAGGCAAGCCACCTCTATGGCTCCAGCTGGTGGATGAGGTGTCCATGTCTCCTGAGAGAGACGATACAATTGATGTCAGCCATGGAGACTCTGCTATGCCTATAGAGCTTTAGGAGAACCAAGACCATCAGTGTAGATGGAAACATTGAAGCCATGAGCAGGACAGGAAAGCCTATCAAAAGCCTTGCTTAACAGGGTACGGTTACCGCATGCACACACCCGGACATGGCCACAGCTCATCTTGTGTTTTGAGAGCCCGGGGTGCTTTGCACAGGGGTCTCCAAGGGTCTGACAAACAGCTTGATGGAACTACACACGTGGTGAACACAGGGCTGGAGAAGAGGAGACCCTGCACCTTGGTCCTGGCTGGGTACCTGGAGGCATATGAGGGAGGAATCACCAGCGCTCAGGCACTTGTGATGGTTAGTGTCAACTGCCAAAATGACAGACTCTAGAACCACTCGGACGGTCCTTTGGGCATGCCAGTGGGGGATTATCTTGGACCACTGATGTGAGTTAATTGTGGGCTGAATCATTCTGTGGGCAGGGCATCCTGCACTGTATTGATGACTGATGGAGAAAGCGAGCTGAGAAATAGCAAGTGCTGATCTCTCTCTGTTTCCTGACTGTGGATGCCACATGATGAGCTGATTCAAGCTCCCACTGCCTTGACTTCCGCACCACGATGGACTGTGACTTGAGCTGTGAGCCGACATAGGTCCTTTAGCTCACTTTTGTCAGGGTATTTCATCAGATCAACAGAAAAGAGGGAGGCAGTGCTGCTATCTAGGTGAGGCCTTGAAAGGAAAGACCAAAGTTTATGGATTAAATTTTCTTCCTCCCTGCCCAGTTTCCCTTGCTAGCATCCAACCACTCTCCACCCAAACAGCAAACAGGAGACTTGATGTAGACCCTAACTCAGGTTCGATTCCTTGGTGTTTGAATCTCACCTGTGTTTAAGGGGTTTGGACACAGGAATAAGGAAGGCTTGACCGTGAGACTTCTGGGCCAGGCGTTGCTGAGCTTTCCATTGCTCTTTGCATGACTGGTAATGATGTACGGGCTTCTGCTGTGAATGCCGACATCTGGTTGGAGGGACTTTTCCCATTCAGGACTATTGCACGCCCTCCCAGGCAGGCCCAACGGAAGCATACATAAAGCCAGATGGAAGCCGCAGCTTGAGTTAAGGGCATAATGACTGGCAGAGCCCTAGGTGCTGACCCTTTGTTCCTGACCTTCTCCTGGTACACACGTGTTCCATAGCCAACTCATGTGGCTATCTCAAAAAAGAGTTTATTTGTCTTGGCCTCCTCTGGGTGATGAACAACACAAAGAGTGTTCAGAGTTATGTGGACCTTCTGGAAACTTTTTCACTCTGGCCATTCATGGGCATGAAATGTTTTTCTCCTCATAGCAAACCCAGGTCAACCTATTATACATTTCCCAGAGGGGGCATCCTGGGAACAAGGGACCGGGGACGTGACTGATGCTGAGCAGTTCTGTACCTCTTGATGCCTTGTCACAAATACACCTCCCAGCACAACAGCTTCACTCTGACGGTACAAACTCAGTCACTTCTCCTGATGGTGCCCGAGCTTTGCTAGATGCAGCATCAGTGGAGATGGAGGCTGTGGTTAAAGGGATAGCTGTTGTTTGAGAACAAAACCAAAGTAATAGTGATCCAAGTCAAGTTCAGCCTGTCTCACTTGGGAGTACCAGGGCCCTTTTAGGTTATGTGTTTGTGTGTGAGCAGAACGGACCATGAAATGCCCCCTGTTCAGGAATGGGGCTGCTTTTCTGACGCTCCCCCCATTACCCATGTAATTATTGGCAATGATAATGAAGACTTAAACCCCTTTGTGTGTATCATTGTGGTTCACAGACCGAGCTTAGATTACCTGCTGGTTGTGGAAGATGGAGTAGTGTCCTCGTCCTAATCCCCAGAGCGATGAGTACATTGCTTTAGGTGGTAAAAGGAACTTTGCAGATTTGGTTAATGATGTTACTATGGGCAGGTGCTCCTGGGTTAGCAGAGCTGGTCTAGCACACAGTCCCAGTGTCCATGCAAGAGGAAAAGAGGAGGGGGAACAG